>NC_050573.1:124483612-124708612 GCF_011100635.1 Trichosurus vulpecula | reverse complement strand
TTCTTTGTTTCATTAAGCTAAGCCATTTCTTTCAAGCTATGTTGAAAATTCATTGAGGGCAGGTATCATGACTTTTATTTTCTTGTATTTCCCTCTATATCAACCAAAATGCTAGGTACATAGTAAATGTATTTTAAAAATATATTTGGATTAAATTACTTCCCATTGTGGATACAAATAAGTTTAAACATGTGTATTATTTTCATTTAAGTCATTGATGGGCAAAAGTCCATTTTTCAGAATATTTGAATTCTTATTTTATATTCTACAGTAGGATCCTATATGGCCTCAGTTAATCCTTTTTATTTTTATACTTATAACTTATTTATGTATGTGCATGCATATGTATGTGTCTTAGTGTGGGGAACTTCCAGTGTGCAAACTCCCTCCATGGATGCAGATCAGAATGTAACCCTAGATGTAACCACAATCTCAGAACCCATTGGTATTGGACTCTCTCCTCAATGATGGAGATGAATGCCTTGCCCTACATGAGGGGCAGGGTGGAGCTAATCAGAGCAGGAGAGCTCCAGCCTTCTTCAGTCATCTTTGAATTCTCTTCAAACTATGAGTTGCTTTGGTCACTCCTGGCTTCTAGCTTCAAGAGGGAAGATGGAAGAGGTCAATCTAAATTGAGGCTGCTGAAGGAAGAGACTCTGGGAGGAGCTGGCAGTTTCTATCATATGCCTATCCGCAACTTGCTACACTAGGGACCTAGGGAAACTTCCTTTTGAGTGAGATCTCTTTCTTTGTTGAGCTGAACTACCTTGCTCCAATAGGAGAGCTCCTTTACTCTCTGTTGTCTGATATGTATTCTCATATGCATACTTTCTCTGACTTCCATTTGCTATTGATTTGGATAAATGTAATTTCTGGCTAAATGTTATATGTATTCATTGTGGAACTGGTATTTGGTGGCAAAGAAGTCAAAACTTCGATAAAAAGCTTTGGTGTACTAAGACCCCAATGATGAAAAAATGATCAGAAGTTATATTGAATCTAGAAATCATATCTGCTAGATAAAAACTATTTAAGGGACATTATCCTAATCTGGTACCCTTCTCTCTGAGTGGCCAAGTCTCTGTCCTCCTGTTTCCTTTCCTAACAGGAATGAAAGTCTCCCTTGGAGAAGAATGAGGGTAAAAGAGGCTAGAAATGTCTATTCTGTCTCTCTTTGAGCCTCACAATTTCTATATTTATCTTATTCAACAAATTAGATCCATTCGCAATTAAGCACAAATGGAACAACAAATTATAAATTTACTGATTATTCTTTCCAGTTACTGACATTAACCACAGTATATATGCTGTTGCTCCAACATTTATTATGTCTTAGCACTGTGCTAGCTCTTGACATAAAAAGAAAGACAAAAATCATCCCTACCCTTAAGGACCTTACATTCTAATGGGAGCAACAACATGTAATTGCATAGATACATATGAGATAAATACAATACTAAATAAACCAAGCTACTTATAAACACTCATTAAGAATTTCTATCATTTTCCCAAATAATCCGAGTTTTAGTAAATTATGTAATTAGTTTTATATTTTACATCTTGTCAAAATCAGTCTTTTCATACCAGAATTCAAAACATTATTTTTCCAATTGAAATTTAATGTGAAATAAATTCACATCATTCCTTATATTGTCCAGCTTTATCTTCATTTTCATAACTTTTCCTGGGCTTGAGATCTTCAAAACTTTGTTGTTCAGTTGTTTCTCAGCCATTTCTGACTTTTCATGACCCTATTTGGGGTTTTCTTGGCAAAGATACAGGAGTAGGTTACCATTTCCTTCTCCAGCTTTTTTTTACAGATGAGAAAAAGAGGCAAATAGGATTTGGTGACTTGCCCAGGGTCACACAGCTAGTATATGTCTGAGGCCAGATTTTAATTAATGAAGATGTGTCTTCCTGATTTTAAGCCTAGTATTCTATCCACTGTACCATATTGCTGCCCTTCTTCAAATCTACAAAGAAAGAAATATAATTTAAAATTATTTTAACTAGTTTGTGATAATCAGTTAAAAATTCAAATAATCTACTTCTTCTTCTAAACTTATAACCTTGGTGGAAAGACATGAGATTCTCAGCAATTGTTGTTTATTATAATACCTCTATTATCCTCCACAATCCCTCCATAGTAATAATCCCTTATATAGTATTGATTCTAAAACTACATAAACTATATGGAAAAATAGATAAAGGCATCCTACCAAATTACTTTTATGACTCAAATGTAGTGCTGATACCTAAACTAGGAAGAGGCAAAACAGAGAAAGAAAATCATAGAGCAATTTCACTAATGAATATTGATGCAAAATTTTTAAATGTTAGCAAAAAGATTATAGTAATTTATCATAAAGATAGTACACTATGATTGGGTGGGATTTATACCAGGAATATCCAGCCAGTTCAATATTAAGAAAGATATCAGCATAATTTACCACATCAATAACAAAACTAATAGAAATCATACGATTATCTCAATATATGTAGAAAAAGCTTTTAACAAAATGTAGCACCTGTTCCAATTAAAAAGACACTAGAGAACATAGGAATAAATGGAGTTTTCCTTAAAATGATAAGCAGTATCCAAAACCATTAGCAAGCATTATATGTAATGGGGATTAGCTAGAAGCATTCCCAATAAGATCAGGGTGAAATAAAGATGCTCATTATCACCACTATTATCTAGTATTGTACTAGAAATGTTAGTTTAACATTAAGAAAAGAAAAAGAAATTGAAGGAATTAAAACAGGCAATAAAGAAAGAAACTATTACTCCTTGCAGATGATATGATGTCATATTTAGAGGATTGTAGAGAAACAACTGAAAAACCACTTGAAGCAATTATCCACTTTAGCAAAATTGCAGGATATAAAATAAACCCACATAAATCATCAACAATTCTATATATTACCAACAAATCCCAGTAGCAAGAGACAGAGAAGTTAAAATATTTGTAGACAATATAAAATTTTGGAGAGTCTACCTGTGAAGGCAAACCCAGAAATTATATGAACACAATTACAAAACATTTTTCACACAAATGAAGTCATGTCTAAACACTTGGAAAAATATCAGTTGCTCATGAGTAGGCCAAACTAATGTAATAAAAATGACAATTCTACCTAAATTAATTTATTCATTGTCATATCAAACTACCAAAAATTATTTTATAGAGCTTGAAAAAATCACAACAATATTCATCAGGAAGAACAAAAGGTTAAGAACATCAAAGGAATTAATGCAAAAAATGCAAAAGAAAGGTGGCTTAGCCATGCCAGATCTAAAACTATATTATGAAGTGCTAATCATCAAAAGTATTTTGTACTGGCTAAGAAATAAAGTGGTGGATCAGTGGAATAGGTTAGGTACACAAGACACGGTAGTCAATGACTATAGTAATCTACTGTTTGATAAACCCAAAGACTCCAGCTTCTGGTATAAGTGCTCACTATTTGACAAAAACTGCTAGGAAAACTGGAAAAATAGTATGGCAGGAACTAGGCATAGACCAACATCTCACACACTATACCAAGATAAGGCCAAAATGGGTACACGATTTAGACATAAAGGGTGATACCCTAAGCAAATTAGGAGAGCAAGGAATAGCTTACCTGTCAGATCTATCAAGAAGGGAAGAATTTATGTCCAAACAAGAGATAGAGAACATTATGAAATGCAAAATGGATAATTTTGATTACATTTAATTAAAAAATTTTTGTACAAACAAAACTAATGCAACCAAGATTAGAAAGAAAACAAAACACTAGGAAAAAAATTTTTACTGCCAGTGTTTCTGAATAAATTTCTGACTATATATTTCTAAAATATATAGAGAACTGAGTCAAATTCATAAGAATATAAGCTATTGCCCAATTGTAAAGTGGTCAAAAGATATAAACAGTTGTCAGATATTATTATTTTTTATTTTTTTGCTTTTTGGCAGGGCATTGGGGTTAAGTGACTTGCCCAAGGTCACGCAGCTAGTACATGTGTCAAGTGTCTGACTCCTGACTCCAGGGCCAGTGCTCTACTCACTGTGCCACCTAGCTGCCCTGACAGTTGTCAGATAAAAGGAAAATTATATATGTTGGAGAAGATGTGGGAAAATTGGAACACTAATGCATTGTTGGTGAAGTAGTCAAATGATTCAATCATTCCAGAAAGCAATTTGGAACAATGCCCAAAGGGCTATAAATTGTGCGTACCAGTTGATCCAGCAATACCACTACTAGGTCTGTATTCCAAAGAGATCATAAAAAAGGGAAAAGAACATACATGTACAAAAATATTTTTGTGGTGACAAAGAATTGGAAATTGAGGGGATGCCCATTGATTGGGAAATGGCTGAACAGTTTGTGGTATATGAATGTAATGGAATACTATTGTTATTATAAGAAATGATGAGCAGGCAAATTTCAGAAAAAACTGGAAAGACTTACATGAATTGATGCTGAGTGAAGTGAGCAGAACCAGGAGAACATTGTACATGGTAACAGCAACACTGTGTGATAATTAACTATGATAGATTTAACTCTTCTCAGCAACACAATGATCCAAGACAATTCCAAAAGACACAAGATGGAAAATGCTATCCACATCCAGAGAAAGAACTGTGTATGGAGTCTGAATGCAGATCAAAGCATACTATTTTGACTTTTTTGTTTTTTGTTTTTTCTTGTGGTTTTTCCCTTTGTTCTAATTCTTCTGTCACAACATGACTAATGTGGAAATATGTTTAACATGATTGTGCATGTACAACCTATATCAGATTGTTTGCTGTCTTGGAGAGTAGGGAAAGAAGGGTGGGAGGGAGAAAAATTTAGAACTCAAAATCTTATAAAAATGAATTTTGAAAACTATCTTTTCATATAATTGGAATAAAATAAAATACTATAAAGTGCAAAAAATGTAAAGATGTTTGTTTCAGATGTCAGAAAAATGTCAAAATGTGACCAGACATAAATATTAACTTCAGCACTGAGTTATCAGGAAAATGAAGTAGCGGATAGGGAAGGAAGATCCTTTTGGCCTATACTGTCCCAAGAAATATTCTGGGTAAAATGTTGTTCAATCAGAGGCCAATTATGATTGTAAAGAAAATAGATATCAAGTAGATGTCAAGGAGGAGGAGGAGGAGGAAGAGAATGAGAAGGAGGAGGAGGAGGAAGAGAGGGAAGGAGGGAAGAGGAAAGGGAGAGAGGGAGGGAGGGAGGAAGAAACCTATTAGAATGAAATGGCCCCTTTGCAGTAGAATGTAGAAAATATGAATGCAATATGTTGTGTCATTCCATACAATGAGCCCAGATAGAAAAGGATAATTACCTTTGGGACTGTCAATATTTTGACAGAACCTACAACCTGCAAAAAATATGGCGGCTCCAGCAGACTGGGGCTATTGTTAGAAAGATAATCTCAGTTCCATAACTGGGGAAAGGAAAACAAGAAACAGTCCAATGGAAACAATGGTGATGGTCCCTTCAAAATCTAAATTCCTCACTTACAAGAATGAAATGACAGTACCTGAATCCTACAATATTCACAGTGAATACGATTTTCTCACCAAAGTTCTCTTGTTAATCACCTTAATGGAATTATTTTTAAAACAACAAGACACCTTTGCATGTGGGCAGTCTTCATAATTTTCATGATGCTTTTTTTTCTTTTCTTTTAAGTTGTATCTAACACAACTGAGCAAGAAGAAAGATGCAAGGCAATCAGTACAAAGAGAAGACAAGGGAGGAAGTAGATGATCATTGGGGTCTCTTTATGCACATTCCAGTGTAGTGATGTTAACTTTCTCCAAGACTTCTAATTCCACCTGACCAAGCCCACTGGAGAATTGTCAAAAATCACAATGATATCCTTATACTTCCAAGCCAACATCTTACAAAGACCTGGGTGGTTGGTGAGCCTTAACCAGCAAACCTGGCTCAGCTCTTGCTGGCACAAGCTATTTTGAGAAAACACTCAGAGATCTTTCCCGTCATAAAACATTGGACAGAATAAGGAAAGCTAAGAAATGTCCAACTTTAATTTTGTGAATTTACACTTGCAAAAACACACATCTTCACCAAAATTAGGAAGACTTGAGAATTTGGCTCTGAGCAAAATTCCACTCCTGGGACTGAGGGATTGAATGCAGATTTCTGCTTCAGGCAAAACCTCACTATTATTTCTAGACAATGCAGCTTTCTGTAGTGAAATTGTGGTGCTTCACAGTTAGACTGGCAGTGAGCCAGTTGCCAGTTTTCTCCAGTGAATTTGCCAGTTTGGCTCAAAGAGAGGAGATTTTCACACAGCTAAACCAGACTGGTAACATGCCTGATGAAACTTAGGGAAAATTAATTCAAGAGAGTCTCTCTCACTTTTTTAATTGTTGTTGTTAAAGTGAATGATGAGTCTGAGGGAATTTCTTACCTTGCTTGGTTAAGGAGCAATAGAGTCCCAGGTTGCTCTTCCAAGTCAATAGACTAATGTAAATTAGATGTGGATTTGGTATTACCTAAGTCACTGACCCATAGAATTTGGCTCTCAAGAGCTAAAGTCACTGTGCAAAGAAAGGACATACCCAAGGAGTGTGACTGAAAAGGAATATATACTAGAACATGTTTTACAAGTTTTCCTACACTACTTAGTATATGCTGTAGGCAGATTCACTTTTTAGTGTGGTGAATAAGACAAAAAAGTGTTCAAATTGAGTGTCTTTTCCTAGATCCATATTCACTGGAAGTGGCAAACTGTCTGGTTGAGTTTCATAAGAATCACAGAATTTTATACCCGAAGGAGATCAAAGACATCAGCTATTCCAATTTATCCCACCTCTTGTCATTTTACAGATTTAAAAAAAAACACTGAGGGCTAGAAAGTTTATGGTTAACCTAAATTCATATGACAAGTTAATAACTCTCAGGTCCAGAACCAATTCTTCTCACTTCTTCAGTGTTTCATACACTGTTCCATGTGATCTATATAAGCATTCTAATAAAGTTGAATAGTCTAAACCATGTCTACACAACGCTGAAACATCTGTTAGTTTTAGCCAAGTCTGTCTAAAGGTTAGTTAATTCAGGCAAAAATTCAGCCTGCCGTCTGTATGGGTCACTCAATTGCCTTAATAGAACAGATGTTTGAGCACTGTAGAAACATAGCATAAACTATACTTGAATATAATCCTACACACAATTCCTGTTCACTTTAGACATTATTCTGAAATTTTAATCATGTGATTTTCATTTTGGAAGTTCATAAGCAAAACAGTGTTTCTTTTAGAAATCAGCATAGAATAGGGAAATTTTAGGTGGGGCTATAGTACAAAGCTGGCCAAGCATAGCTAGACAGAAAAATTTTGCTGTTCAGTCATTTCAGTTGTGTGAGACTCTTTGTTACCCTATTTGGAGTTTTCTTGTCAGAGATATTAGAATGGTTTGCCATTTCCTTCTCCAGCTCATCCCTCCTCATAAGGAAATTGAGGTAAATAGGTTCAAGTGACTTGCCTAGGATCACACAACTAATAAGTATCTGAGCCAGATTTGAACTTATGAAGATGAGTCTTCCTGATTCCAAGCCCAGTGCCTTATCTACTGTGCCACCTAGTTGACCTAAACATAAAATGTATGTGGATCTAAAGAAATTTGGATGAAGCAAATTAAAGAAACTCCTTACAGATGCAAGATACTCTTATTATCACTTATATTTATCTTATATATCACTTATATTAATGCTTATTTTATATACATATGTTGTATATAATACTTATGTTATGTTATGTTATGTTATGTTATGTTATGTTATGTTATGTTATGTTATGTTAGCTTAGCTTAGCTTAGCTTAGCTTACTCTTTCAACAATCTGGCTAGCAGCTGCTGTGGGGGTGAAAAACCAACAACCAGCTCACAGAACGCTGCAAGCCCAGGTTCTTTTGATCTGCTTTACTAAGGAAAGCAACATTAAGGGGTTAACAATCTTACTTTAATCCAGTATACAAATATCACTCACTTAGTTTAGGAGAAAAAGCCAGCACCCTGAACTTCAGAGCAAATACAAACAAATTACAAACACCAACAGACAGACCAAATAGAATTCATAGTCACCGACATCTGAGCTCAGCTGGGAGCTCGACAAGGGCTGGCCCAGAGTCACACAATACTCCTGCTGTGGGTCAGAGGTCCCAAAAAAGAAAGCCAACCTCTGGTTTTATATCTTTTTCAGGGTCAGGGGTGAGTCACACATGCAACTCACCCACGTGATCTAAAATCGTCACAAAAATGCGACTTAAACCCACGTGGTCTAAAAGTCTCCGATGTCACGAACATGTCATTCAAGCCCATGTAAACTAGGCTTTCCCTTGAGGCAAGGAGGTCATCAAGGACTCCTGATTTAATCAAGGAAATAAAGGCCAAACTCTTCAAGGGCACTTGGTTGAATTCAGTGCTAAGAGCCCATTTTGATTGCCAATACAATTATATTATATTAATTATATATTATATTATATTATATTATATCATATTATATTAT
Organism: Trichosurus vulpecula; assembly: GCF_011100635.1. Taxonomy (NCBI): domain Eukaryota; kingdom Metazoa; phylum Chordata; class Mammalia; order Diprotodontia; family Phalangeridae; genus Trichosurus; species Trichosurus vulpecula. Next base: position 124,700,082 of record NC_050573.1, on the reverse strand, counting down.
ATATTATACTATATTATACTATACTAATATTATATTATATTATAATAATATTATCACTATTATGGACCTAAAGCCTAACTAAATATCTTCATTTCCAAGGCCTCAATTCTGTATTGATACTAATACTAATCTTCCATCCAGTATGGGCCCTATTTTTTTTGTGTGTGTGTGTCTAGGTCTTCAGCTCAGGAGCCTTTGTCCTTATCAACTTGGCTTAATGCATACTTCCTGGTGTCTCCAATTCAGGGAGGATTCAACATGTACCATGAAAAATTCAGACTCAGACCAAGAAAAGACATGTCCTAGGGTCCCCTAGGATAGGGCTATGAAGAACAGGACACTGGCATAATCTCCACACTGAGAATAGAAATTAATGTTTTCTTTGGGAGGGAGGGAGAGAAGGAAGAAGGAAAAAATCAAGGGAAAAGTAACAAGATAATTGTTTTGTAAAATGTGGAAAATAGACCATTGGCTTTGTGTTAAACCCTCCCTTTCTCCCTTAAATAATGATGATGATGATGATGATGGTGAGAAGTCAGAGATATTTATCTTACCTTGTCAGCCTCCTTACGCTGGTCCAAGAATTCAGCTGATTATATGTATAAATAGCATACTCAATTATTCAAAAACTTATTATTCATTTTATTATCCATCTAATTTTTTTACTTCCTCCTTTGCCTACAATGATTATTTCAATGCTTAACATGACCTATTAGTAAGATTTGGGAGATTTGGGGTAGCAAGGAGGGGACATGCCACACAAATCACAGATTTTAATTTCTACTTGATAGCAAATCAGTCATACGGCTTCATGGTGGAGAGAAAGGAAATGATTGGATAAAATGTCACTTGTGGGTGACCTATAGATTTCAATTGTGTCCTTCCTGCTCCTTATTACTTTTGATAAATGAAAGTTCGTTATTTTCTTTTTTTGGTATTTGAGTTAACTATCTGATGGATACAAATAACAAGACTTCATTGGCTTCAATTTCAAATCCAATGAACCTTCCTTTAGCTTATAAAACATAAGCAAACTGGACCAGTGGCCTTGTCCCAGACTGTGTTTAGGAGGGCCAACAAGATAAAATTGAAACTAACATTCTCTAATACTATCTTATATACTTACAATTCTATGTTAATAGAAGAAAACCATTTGGCCTCAAAGGGCTCCTATATCCTGGATTATATGACATTGGAACAGATAGAGGCTTTTGGGAAGGAGAAAGCATTACATTAGGGGACAAAGTTCCACTGGAGAAGATGCATGGAGAAGATTTGCATAGTGCCCTCCAAACCTATTTTTTTTGGATTTAAAAGACACTTCTACTGACTACAATTAAATTCACCCACCATACAATGAAAAAATAGCCCCAAGTTCTAATAATGACATCCTAAAATTTAATGTATTAATGATTTTTTAGAAAATGCATATTTTAATAATATCAAATTATTCAACTTTATATAAATATAGTTGTAGCAATCAATAGTGCTTTCAAAACTTCACTTCATTTTGACCATTTAAGGATTGAAAAGATGGCAGAATTCCCTGAGAAGTCAATGTCCAACTAGTTTTGGATAAAACATTTAGAAAATCTCAACTTGCTCTGGGGTAGAATCCAGGTTCTCTGATATTTGCCACCTCTGTGAACTTGGGTAAATGGCAATTTCTCTAGGTTTGTTTCTTCATCTATAAAATGAAGGGTTTGGACTAGATGGCCTATAAAATCCCTTCCATCTATAAATTTATCATTTTATGTTCCTGAGCCTATTATCTCCACCACTGCCATTCTCTGACATTGCCATGATCTGCTACCAGTTGGAACTGACAAGGAATGGAAGACTTTAATATGGTCTCCCATTGCTTCCCATTGTCCACCTCTGCCCCTTCACTCCCAACACAATCCCACAGACACATGTATGCAAGAAACATGTCTTAGGAAGAGATCATGCCCACTTTAAAAGGCAGATCACTAGGTGAAACCAGCTTTGTACATCAGAGATTATCAGGAGAACTACTCAGTCTCTGGACTTGGACCTTGGCTTTTTGCTGGGATGACACAACGAACTCTACTACCATAACCTCATCCGTGGTGACCAATCTAGAGATGTTGTATCATCCTTGCAAGGTATTCCTCTAATGAGTTCTGATGAACATGCATTTCAAAAGAGAGCCTAAAGAGGCAAGCATCATAGCCATAGCTTGGTAGATACAAATTCCTTCACATGTACTTTATTTTTAGTGAAAAGAGAACTGGATTTGGAGTCAAAGGACTTGGGTTCAAATTCTAGGCCTACTACTAATTACCTGTGTGCCTCACACAGTCATTTCTACTCTTTAAGTCTCTGTTTCTTCATCTGTAAAATGGGGGATGGGACACTCTAGCCATCTCTTTCTTTGGGCTTTTCCAATTCTAATTCTATTGAAAAATGCAGGCAAATGTTCAGTTTAACAAATTATTTTCACTGTAGCCGTATGGGTATTGGGAAAATGGATATGTTTAAAGGTAGAATCAAATAATGTATTAGTCTATAAATGCAGGTATTGCTGCTGCTGGTGGTGCTGGTGGTGGTAGTGGTAATGGTAATAAACAGGATTCAATGGTAAGAGTTTGATTTGATAAGAATATTTGCTAAATGTTCACTATTTATGGTATCTATGGATTATATACAGAAGCATAAATATAGCAGCATCTGCCCGCAGGGGCCTTACAATCTTTGGCTTATAATGCTGGGAAGGCTTCATGTATCCGTACTAAACATTTACTTAATGCAGGAAATTAAAGGACTGAGGGCTGTCATGACCGTTCCAGATTTTCACAATCAATACTTTATCATAGAGCCATGATAAATTCGGTTACACTAATCTGTACTCGTCTTAAAAACTAGTAGAAGGTAGTCATGTTGATTGTTTTAGTCATGATGTAGTTCCCTGTGCAGGACACATGACCTCAGGCTCCACAGACAAACCAAGGAGAGGAGGGAGGAAATCATCCGGAGAGCTCAAGCAAAACAAATGCTTCAGTTATTGGGGTTTTGCCTAGGGCTATATGCCGCAACTAACGCTTAGCCCCGGAGATGAAATGGTGCTCCTCAGTGACATTTGTCCCCAAACTGTACATTGGAGAACAGTTTGACACAGTTGACAGGACAGAACTCAAATAAAGCTTAAGGTTTCAAAATCAGGGATCCTTCTACTTAGGCCCACAGGACTCTAAGAAATCTTTATAGGGACATGCTACATTAGGTTAAGTAGAGTTAATCCTGTTTGTACCTCAGTTTCATAAATTATAAATGCATGGGTTTTGGGGGGGAGAACACCCAAACAGGTGATGCATTTTTCCCATGATTTACGTTTTTAAAGTTCCATCTGTCACTAATTACACATTTATTTCATTATGTGGCACTATGAAAATAATTACTTGAGGTTTTTTGTTGACAATTTAGAGTTTTAAGTAAATACTAATTATTTTTGTTATAACTATGTATTGAATTTAAAAATTCATTGCTAGATACTTTTTAGGCTTCAAATAATTTTATTACAGCTCCGTAAGAAAGCAATTATGTGATTAGTGATGCATCTGTCAGTTTTAAAATTCATTTTCTAAAATTTAAATGCTCTTTCTTCTTTTTCATTACATTTTTTTTCAGGGGGGAAGGCAGGGCAATTGGGGTTAAGTAACTTGCCCAAGGTCACACAGCTAGTGTGTCAAGTGTCTGAGGCCAGATTTGAACTCAGGTCCTCCTGACTCCAGGGCTGGTGCTCTACTCACTACACCACCTAGCTTCCCCTTTCTTCTTTTCTTTCATCCTTCTCTCACTCACTTTTTCCCTTCCTTCCTTCCTTCCTTCCTTCCTTCCTTCCTTCCTTCTGTCCTTCCTTCCTTCCTTCCTTCCTTCCTTCCTTCCTTCTCTCCCTCCCCTCTTCCTTCCTTTCTTTCTTCCTTCCTTCCATCCTTTCTTCCTTCCTTCCATCCTTTCTTCCTTCCTCCCTCCTTCCCTTCTTCCTCCCTCTTTTCCTTCATCCTTCCTTCTATCCTTCCTTCCTTTTCTTCTTTCCTTCCTTCCTTCCTTCCGTTCTTTCTTTCTTCCTTCCTTCCTTCCTTCCTTCCTTCCTTCCTTCACTCCTTTCTTCCTTCCTTCCTTCCTCCCTCCCTTCTTTCCTTCTTTCCTTCCTTCCTTCTTTCCTTCCTTCCTTCCATTTGTCTTTCTTTCCTTCCTTCCTTCCTTCTTTCTTCCCTCCATTTCCCTCATACTTTCTTTCAACATCTCTATCATTTCAAGTTACAATTTTTTTTAAATCAGTTTTTCCCCAAACCTCAAGCTAATTGCCTTTGTGAATTCAATTCATATTACAATACTCTAATGGACTTCTGAACTCATCAAAATAAGCATTCTTTTCAATGATACAAATCACAACTCACCCTTACCTCCTAAACCTATGTGTCTTTTGTCCACATCATCTCATGAATTTATTCACCTCAGGAATTTCATTCATTGTTCTGGAACCCTTCCTTGCATTCTTCGGATATGAGTTATCCCTTGTTCTTCCTATGTGATCAGCCCACTGTTTCTTTTCTATCATACATTTACCACATTGTTCAACACACAAAGTGGCCTTGCTGAAGCAGTGATGCTCTCTGAGGGAGAGAGAGCAGGCAACGTGTACCAGCCAAAAAGGCGCAGGAACCTTAAAATGGCAATACCAGCCCAGCCCTCAAAGCCATCATCTGGGGAAGAATTCCTGTGGATAAGGGGCTAGCCATTCCCCCACTAACTGCCAACCAACTGCCACAAATAGGAGAGGCAAAGAAGCCTAGCTAAAGCAGTAAGGCGCCGTGAGGGAGAGAGGAGACAGACTGTGCCAAGTGCTATAGCCACAGTTACTAAAGACCCAGATAAGCAAGTTCTTGCCACCAAAATCCTTGGCACAATCAATTGGTTCAACATCACAAATTGTTAAGATTTTATCAGTAGAAATGACATTAAAGAAAAGGCATTACCATCTGCTTTGCTGCTTTACCCTAAGGATCCTGGACCTTTTCCATCCAATTCGAGCTGAAACCTTACATATGTATCTTTCATTATATTTCAAGCTCCTTGAGGTCAAGGACTATTTTTCACCTCTTCTTATGCCCCCAGTGCTTAGCAGTGTTTTGCATACAGTAAGTGTGCAATCAAAGTTTCACCCATTCATTTCTCTTATAATATCCTTTTCACCATCATCATGTGAGGTTCTGTATTTATAAGGAGCTGCATCCTGTTCATGACCACCACATGCATGTCCAATAATGTGGTAGAAACCTTTAAGTGACACTGTGCTTCAGCTTCTTGGGAATGTATTATTTTCTGACTCACAATCATATAATACCATCACAAGGATATTGACATTAAAAACGGGGGCTTTTGTTTAAAGGAGAAGTATAGAATCATAAAAGCACTGCCAAATACCCTCAAATCAATCCAGTCTGGTGTTTTTCTCCTAATTTCTGGGCTCAGTTTACTGTCCATTTTACTGTCTATTCCCAACATCTTCCTCTTATATAAATAAGTATTTATGGGTGAGCTCAATAGTTTGCCTTCATATCTGAGCTAATAATATTTTTCTGGAATCAGGACAACAGGTTTGGGTCTAATTTAAAATTTAGCTCACTGAAGCATCTGTTTTAAACAGGAATGAATGGCAGTTCCTTTGGGATCTCCAAATGGAAGTGTTTTCACTCCATAACACAACCCTAGAGTGCGTTTGGGAATTTTCAAATAATGAGTTTCTCTTTGTTTAGAAAAGATCTTTTCAGCATAAAAGAGGTACCTCTTCCCCAAGTTGTACTGATAGATGAGATCCTGCTAGAGAAAAGACAACCTACCATAAAACAAGCCTTTGAGAAACATGTTACGTAATGGAAAAGTCTTGAGGGCCTATTTTCACCTTCATGTTCACACATAACTCCCATTACCCTTTATGAGAGTTGTGCACTTATCAGGAAAAGAGCAGATCTCTTCCCAATTAGGCCAAACTACTGTTGGCAAAAAGCCATAGGAGAAATAACAGACATAGAGCTCCACACTCTGAAGATAAACTTAAAGGATTTTTGAAGCTGCATTGAAATATCCCCTAATCTACCTGTGTGCCAGGTGGGTAGCAATGAATCAGAAAGATTGATTTACTCCTAATGGACCACCTAGAGTAGAATTTCTGAGAGAGAGAGAGAGAGAGAGAGAGAGAGAGAGAGAGAGAGAGAATTATATTGGTTTATTTCATAATCTTATTTATTTCATGCATTTAAAAAATTATTCTAAAAAGGTATCCATACTTTCAAAGAGCTCTGTGACACTTAAAAAAGTTAAAACCCCCTGATCTCAAAAGAAAATAAGACTGGTAAAGAATCGTGTTTGAGATGGTACGAATTTTACATTTATATACTAATAACATACAATATATTGCCATAACAGGCAGTAAAGCTCAATCTGAAAAAGATTTCCAAATGCATTGGATGGATTCTTAACGAGGGATTTTATGAAAAGACATGGAAAAGAGTTTCCTAGAATGTACAGGTGTAACTGAGCTGTTTGAGCATTGTCAAAGAGAGTAACCTTGTCAGTAAGATCACAGATCCAGTGAAATATTATTACTGGATACATGCTATATATTTAGTTCCTATGTCCAGACTCATAGCCCAGAGGAAGTCAAAGAGGGAGCCATCCCCATTGTCAACTTAGGTGGGATGATTTAGCCATAGACAGGTAAGAGGTGTCCAGAAGACACCATGAGAAAATTGGGTCAATTTCACTCATTAATACTTCAATTCAAAAAAGAATGTTGAAAGTTATATAACATGCTACAAATGATATGAGAGTATTATAAAACATAAATTCAATGCAATTAACCATCCAATTTCTCACATGTTCATTAAGTACTGGCTATGTGCTAGGTGCCAGGGATGAAAATAAAAAAAAAATCCCTATTCTCAAGGAGTATACATCTCACCAAGAGATATGAAAGGTACATAATCAAATGAAGACAGGGTGATTTAAGGGAGGAAAAGACGTTAACAATTGGGCAGAGCAAGGAAGGCTTCTTGGAGGATGCCTTTAAGGATGGTCCTTTAAGCAAGATAAGGAGTTTTAAAAATTAACATTATGGGGCAGCTAGATGGCACAGTGGCTAGAGCACCAGCCTTGGAGTCAGGAGGACCTGGGTTCAAATCCAGCCTCAGACACTTGACACTTACTAGCTGTGTGACCCGGGGCAAGTCACTTAATCCCAACTGCCTCACAAAAAGAAAAAACAAGCAAACAAAAAAAAAAATTAACATCAGGAGACAGTAAATTCCAGGCTTGGTTGGAGTAGAGGGAGCAGCTTGAGCTAATGGACTGATTTGAGTGATACCATGTCAAATTTGGGGAATAGCTAGAATCTTAATAAAAATGTAAGTTTGCAAAAGAGAATAATGAAAACATAAGGCTTGAAATGTAAATTGAAACCATTCTATCAAAGGCCTTAAATGTCACTGAGAAATTTACAATTTACCCTAGATGCAGTTGGGAATCATTGAAGGCTTTTGAGCAGAGGAGTGACCTGATCAGACCCTTCCTTTTGAAGATTATTTCAGAAATTGTGGAGAATGTGTCAGAGAGCAGAGATATTGGAAAGAGACATATTAAGAAGCTGTTGTAATAATGTAGGCGAAAGTTATGAGGGGCAGACTGGAGTAGTGATTATATGATTGTAGACAAGGGGGAACATAAGATACATGCTGCGGAGGAAAAATTAACAATGCTCCACAACTGATTGGATATAGGGGGTGAGAGGAAGGGAAAAGCCAAAATGACTCCAAGTTTATAAATCTTGGTGAGTAAGAACATAATGGAGCATTAAAAAGAAGCCAAGAAATTTGGGGTATGGGTGAGTTTGGGGGCAAGAGGGAAAATGATGCTTTCTGCATTGGACCTGCTGAGTTTTAGATGCCAAAAAGCTAATCAAGGTACAAAAATATCTAGCAAGAAATTTGTGATGCAGGAGTAAAGTTCAGGACAAGGTTAAGGTACATATGTAGATTTGGGGAGCACTTGTAGAGAAAATGAATCTCGTGGAAAATGATGATTTCATCTTAGAACTTATGGTATGGGGTAAGAGGAAGGGTAGTCCCTCTCTACTATGCCACACATATAAAAGTGCAATATCCTCCGCCATCAAGGTTACTACTTTCAACCAGGGGACAAAGAACATACAAATTTACATAATGAAAGGGTAATTTGAGCACGGTCTGTATGTACCCAAGATTTGGGGAAAGCAGACTTCAAAGGATTCAGAGAAAGGATAGCTAGGGTCCCATGTACTAAAATTACTGTCCTGCTCACCCCTTCTTACTACTTATGATACCCAACAGTCTCTTAGATCCTGCCCCCACTCCTTTCCCTCCAGGGACACTTCCTCCTTCTTAGATCCATATACAACAAGCAGGTCTCAATGGGAATTGCATCAATACCTTGACAAAGTCCACTAGATTTTTTTGTCCAATCACAGAAAAAGTGACCACAGGAAGACTTAATCAATGATGTCTTTCCTTTAACTATTTGGTTTGGAGTTTGTATACATGCTGTCTGAGGTGAGCTGGACACAGACAAGTTGTTTCCATATTTTATATAGGAATGCTTGCCTCTTGTAACCAAAGGAAAGAAAAATTGTCACCCCCATATTCTTTTTAAAATGGCCTTTATTCAAATAAAATTAATATTTACTATGTATTTCTAGAATCACACATATTTAGAGTTACAAAGGACCTCAGTGTCCATCTAGTCCAACCCATGTCTGGAAGGAATACCTACCAAACAAGTGGTCACTCAATCTCAGTCTAAAGTTCTCCAAGGAGGGGGAACCCACTATCTCCTGAGGCAACTCATTCCGTTTTAAGCTGGCTGTAATTATTGAGAAGTTTTTCCTAATATAAAGCTTAGTTCTTTCTTTTACAACTTATGCCTAAGGCTCCTGTTTCTGAATTTTAGGGTTAAGCAAGGCAAGTCTAACCTGTCAATCATATAATAGTGATACCTATCACAGTCCCACAGACTCTAGGTTAAACAACCTCATTCCTTTCAAACAATCATAATGTGACATAATCTCGACATTCTCCTCCACCATCCTGAATACACTATTCTAGACTCTCTCTAACATTGCAATGTCTCTTTTAACTAGTGTCCAGAACTGAATACGATACTTCATATACGGTCTGACCAGGGGAGAATGTACTGGGACTCTTATTACCTTCATTTTTTCTGTAAGTTATGATTCTCAATGCAGCCCAAGGTAATGTTAACATTTGGGGTTATCACATTACATTGTTGCTTCTTATGGGACTTTTAATCCCTAAAACCCCCAACCTACTGCCTAACTATCCCTTCCCATTCTATATTTGTGAAGTTTATTTTTGAAGCCAGATATAAGACCTTACACTTATTCTTATTAAATTCCTTATTATTCTGTTATTCAGTGTTTTAGTTATCATTCCAACTTTATGTCAGCTACAAATTTAATGAACATGCCTTCTATTCCTTTATCTAAATAATTTATAAACAGGTTAAAAAGCACAGTGTCCAACATAGACCCTTAAGACCTTCAGGGGATATTTCTTTCCAAATTGTCCTTGAATCTTTAATGTATAGATCAGGGCTTCTTAACTTGTAATCTAGCTTTGAATCTAGTCATTCATCCAGAATCAAATCCATTTAGCTGTGGATTATTGTCTGGTCTATATTACTAATAGAATGACACTTATGAAATAGGGTATATTTTATGTAAATTATGCCATACTTTCCTTTTAAAAGTCCAGGTAAACCATATCTACTGCATTCCCTTGAATTACTCATTTAATGACACTGGACAAAAATTAAATAGGATTAGTCTGGTATGACCTGTCCTTAATGAAACCATGCTGATTATCTGTACTTACCATGCCTTTAATAACAACACAAATACAGCCTAAATAAGTCTATCAATCAATCAATCAACAAATAGCCATTAGGTGCTTACTATATGTCAGGGACTATGTTAAATATACAACAAATAATTATAAAGGAAAACTGCCTTAATATCTTAGAAACAGAGGGTAAAATAGAAATTGAAAGAATCCACTAATAACCTCCTGAAAGAAATCCCCAAATGAAAACTTCCAAGGGATATTATTGCTAAATTCCAGATCTCCCAGGTCAAGGAGAAAATACTGCAAGGATCCAGAAAGAAACAATTCAAATTCATGGAGCCACTCTCAGGATAACATAAGATTTAACAGTTTCTACATTAAAGGAGAAGAGGGCTTGGAATATGATATTTCAGAAGGCAATAGAACTAAGATTACAACGAAGAATAACCTACCCAGCAAAACTGAGTATAATCTTCCAAGGAAAAAAATGGATATTTAATGAAATAGAGAACTTTTAAGCATTCCTGATGAAAAGACAGAGCTGAATAGAAAATCTGACATTCAAATAGAAGATTCAAGAGAGGCATAAAAAAGTAAACATTAGAGAGTAAGCAGAAGGGACTCAGTGGAGCTAAACTGATTGTATTCCTATATGAGAAGATAATACTTATACCTCCTAAGACCTTTATCGTTATTAGGAAAATTAGGAATCTACGTAGACAGAGTCAATTATGTTGGGATGATCTCCTAAATAAATGAAGGTAGGGGTGAGAAAGAGGAATTCACTAGGAGAAGGGGACAAGGAGAGGTAGAATAGGGCAAATTTTCTCTAATAAAGGAGGCACACAAGGAAGAGCTTTCATAGTAGAGGGGGAAATGTGGGGGTGGTAAGCAATGCTTGAACCTCACTCTCATCAGAATTGGCTCAAAAAAGGAAGAATATAAATACAACTTAGTTGTGTTTAGAAATCTATCTTACTCAATTGAGAGATAGAAGGGCAAGGGGATAAGATTTATGAGGAAGAGAGATAATAAGGGTGTGGATGGATTGAGGAAGACAGTGGTTAGAAGCAAGAAAAACTTTTAAGAATGGAAAAAAGGAGAAAGATAAATGGAAGAAAATGAGATAGAGGGAAATGCACAGTTAGTGATCATAAATGCAAATGTGAATGAATGAGCTAACCCTGGAACTGAAGCAGATAGAAGAATGGATTGGAAACCAGCATCCAACAGTACATTGTTTACAAGAGAAACACTTGGAACAGGAAGACATCTATGGAGTTGAAATGAAGGGCTAGAAGAGAATCTATTATGATTCAGCTGAAGTGAACAGGGAAGGGTGACAATCACGATCTCAGACAAAGCCAAAACAAAATTAGACCTAATTGAAAGGGATAATCAGGGAATGTTCTGCTAAAAGGTACTGAAGGCAAGGAAGTAATAGCAAACATTTCATAGCAAACTTCTCTACTAAAGACCACATTTCTCAATTATATAAGGAACTGAGTCAAATTTATAAAAATAAGAGCCATTCCCCAATTGACAAATGGTCAAAGGATATGAACAGGAAGGTTTAAGATGAAATCAAAGCTATCTATAGTAACATGGGGAAAAAATGCTTTGAATCACTATTGACTAGAGAAAGGCAAATTAAAACACCTCTAAGGTATCAGCTCACACCTGTCTGAAACTACAAATGCTAAAGGGATGGAGGGAAAACAGATACATGAATGAATTGAACTACTTTGAGTAGTGAACTTCTCCACTCATTCTAGAGAATAATATGGAACTATGCCCAAATTGTTATAAAACTGTGTACATCCTTTGATCCAGCAATACCATTACTAGATTTATACCTCAAAGAAACCAAAGGAAAAGGTAAAGGACCTATGTATACAAAAAATATTTATAACAGCTCTTTTTGTGGTAACAAATAATTGGAAATTGAGGGGATCATTAATTGAGAAATGACCGAACAAGTTGTGGCACATGATTGCGGTGGAGTACTATTGTGTGATAAGAAATGATGGGGGGTGGTTTCAGAAAAAAAATACGGTATGGCAAGACCTTTATGAATTAATACAAAATGAAATGAGAATAACTGGGAGATCATTGTGCACAAAACCACAATATTGTAATGATGATCAACTGTGAAAGACTTGGCTACTCTGATCAATACAATGATTCAAGACAATTCCAAAAGGACTCATCATGAAAAAATGCTATCCACCTCCAGAGAGAAAACTCATGAACTCAGTGCAAACTGACACATAATTTTCTCTTTCTTTTTTCTTTTTTGTGATATGGCTAGAATGGAAATGTTTCACATGAGTTCACATGTATAATTGATATCATATTTCTCTTCTTAGTGAGTAGGGAAGGGTTGGGAAGGAGAGAGTGAATCTGGAACTCAACATTTAGGAAGAAAAGAATGCTAATAAACAAATAATAAATATTTTTGAAAAAACAAAACAAATATATAACTAATGCCAAAACAAAAACAAATGATGTTCATTTACTCTTACAATCTTTTTATCTTCAGAACTTGTAAAATAACGACTGTGATATTCTTAACATTTTAAGTGGGTTTGTTTCTCAGCACATTTTCTCAAAATAATGGAGCTGTCATTGATATTCATGCTTTCAAATCGTTTTCAATCAGTACTTTTCTCAATCTTCATTCTTCACCTCTGCAGTCTTTGATGCTATCCATTGACCCTCCTCTTGATAATCTCTTTTCTCTGGGTTTTCATTATAATAATCTCTCCCAGTTCTCCTCCTTCCTCTCTGATCTCTCCTCTGATCTCTGTTGCTAGATCTTCATCTGGCTCAAACCTAGTTATACCCAGAACTCTTTCTTAGTCATTTTCTCTTCTCCCTCTTTTCTATTTCACTTGATGATCTCATCTGCTCCTAGGGATTCAATTATCATATCTATGCTGATGAATCTCAAAATTTATTTATTCACCCCTCACCTCTCTGCTAACTTCCATCTAATATCACATCTTCAATTGCCTATTAGATATTTCACACTGGAAATCCTATAGACACCTTAAACTCAACAGGTCCAAACAACTTATTATCTTTCCCCCAAAACCTTCCTTTTCCTAACTTCCCTATTACTGTTGAAGGTACCACCATCCTCCCAGTCACTCAGGCTCACAATCTAGATGTCATCTTTACCTCCTCACTCTCACCCACAAAAGCTGATCTGTTGCTGAGACCTGTTAATTATGCCTTTGAAAACTCTCTCTAATATACCACCTTTGCTCCTTTGACCTTGCCATCATCCTGTAGCAGGCCCTCATCCTAGTTAGGATCTGGGGTATTGCAACTGACTTTTTATTTTTCTCCTTTCCACAAGTTTTGCCACAATCCATCTTACACTCAGCTGTTCCTAAAATGCAGGTCGATCCATATCATTACCTTTCTCTAAAAACTCCATTGACTCTCCTTTAGGATCAAATATAAAATCCCCTGTTTGGCATTCAAAGCCCTTCTCAGACTGAACCCTTCTTATCTTTCCTAATGTGTCACACCCCACCCTCACATGCCATAAGATCCAGTAGCACTGTCTTCCTTGCTATTCCTATTCAAGACACTCCACCTCCCCATTCTAGGAACTGGCTGTCCCTCAAGCCAGGAATGCTCTCCCTCCTTATTTCCACTTCCTGGACCCCTTCAAGTCTCACCTAAAATCCCACCTTCTACAGGAAGCCTTTCCAAATCCTCCTAAATTCTAGCATCTTCCCTCCCTCTGTGGATTATTTCAACATACATACTTTGTACATAGTTGTTTTTGTATTATCGCCTCCATTTTACTGTGAGTTCCTTATGAGGAGGGGCCAACTTTTGCTTTTTTTATATCCCCAGAATTTAGCAATGTGCTTAACACATAGTAGGTGATAAATACATATTTATTAACTGACTATTTTACTACTCAAGTTAGCCATCTTGCTGTCATAAGTGATGCAGTAGAAAGCTCCATTTCACACAAATAAATGTTATAAATGGCAGGAAAATGTGTATAATTTGGTTTGGTAGGTTAAAGAACTCTTTATTTACACATAGCCTAAACATAAGATAAGTCATATGAGTTCGAGTCGCATGGTTGTGACACCCTCTGTGGGCTGACCCTGAAGAAGTTTATATATACTCTGAGGTTAGCATTTTGCTTTGGGGACTCACTTATTGGAAGAGCATTCCGTGATTTCATCAGAGAAGACTCTGGATAGCCGTTAAGGAGAACCTCTGGCTTTGAAAAGCCAGATGTTGATGCTTGACTCTCTGATAACTATATATGTATTGCTATTAGAAGCCCTGTCTGCTGATTTGTGTTATTTATTCTGTTTTTATAATTTCTGCTTGTAATTTCTGTTTGTGTTTTCTCTGAAGTTGACGGTGCTGACTTTTTCCCCTGAACTAAGTGAATGATATAGATATATAGATATATAGATATAGATATTGATATATAGCTATATAGATATATATACATATATATGTTTAATTAAAGTGAGATTGTAAAACCCTTAAAGTTGCTTTCCTTAGAAAAGCAGATCAAAGAACCTGCGCTAGCAGCCCTCCTGTGCACTGGTGTTGTTGGTCTTATACCTCCACAGCAGCTGCTAGTTACATTGACGTTACAGCAGTACAGTGATTAGCACCAATACCTAGCAGTGAATGATAATGATATAATCATAAATAGCTAGCACTTATAGGGCCCTTTAAAGTTTGCAACACACTTTACAAATATTTTATCCTCACAATAATCCTGGGAGAAAAGTGCCATTATTATCCCCATTTTAAAGATGGGGAAACTGAGGCATAGAGTGACTTGCCCAGAGTCACAAAGCCACCAAGTATCTAAGAGTTGATTTGACCTGAAGTCTTCTTGACTCCAGGGCCTGCACTCTATCCGCTGTACAACTGTGTTGTCTCTATCATACTCCGCAACATTTCAAAGGCTGTATTTCCCTTGTGCCAAATTACCTGAACCCCTTAAAATCAACCAGGTACTCTCTTCTTGGGTATAAAATACCTATTGTGCTTTTTTCTCCCTACTTTCAAGCCCAAGGATCATTTTTTGCTTGGCAGAGGAAAACAAAAAACAAACACCAAAAAAATGAGAACTGAATAGCTCTTCTTTTTTTCTGTAGTTGATTTTAACTGTCTCATCTGCCACAAGCAGTAATTCTATCACTTGTTTGAAACCCTTCTTTCCCAAAATATAACTTTAAAAAACTCTTTTTTTGTATTTTTTGCTTGTCAGATTTGACTCTGTGTATTCAAACAATTATGACACTATTCCCACAGGACCATGCCATACTCTTGTATTCATCCTCTGATTCCTGCTTCTGCATCCTTCTCCTGAACGTGTCTTTCTATAATCTAAATTCCTTGGTGAGTTCTCTGTGTATCCACAGTTATAGCTTTAGACAACTACCCTTTATCTTCCTCATCAGTATTGTTTTTCTTAATGTCTTCAGAATTTCATTGAGGAGATCTTCCTATTCCTCCTGGGTTGACTTCACAGAAGGTAGCTAATTTTTTTTTAAAACCCATATGCATAACTTTGTATTTATTACCATTAAGTTTCATTGCATTCAATTCAGCCTATAATTTTGCCCTAATCCTTTTTTGGATCCAGAATCTCTCAGCCTTCCAAGCTACAAATTGTGTGCCTTAATGTAAGTTTTTTATAAAAAAATGTTTAAAAGTACAGTATCAAGTTTTCTGGCCAAGATGGCTGCTTGGCTGGAGACAGACCATGAAGCTCCCACATACCTACTCCAGCAAAAACCTAAACTTTGCACCAGTCCAAATAATGATAAAGAAATACAATAAGGGACTATAGTGAATTCCTCCCTCAAGAACTACACCAAAAATCAGACAGATGCCCATGGACAGTAAGTAACAAGCCCATCAGCAAAACCAGTGCTACCATAAACAAACTAGGTTACAGCTTCCCATCAGGAGCAGAAAGAGACTATAAGCTACATGTGTAGCTTATAATGTTCTCTCTCTGGATGAAACCCAGGGGAGAGCTCTCCTAAGAAAAACTTATGATGGTCAGAAACACACAGTAGGGACCTTAGATGCCAACAGAAATGATAATGACCAGTCAGCTTTAGGCAGCCCAGGTGACTAGGGATTATGAGATTCCTAGAACTCTGTCCTGAGATATTGTAGAGAGCATTGAAGAACTTGGGCTTTGAACCTTAAAGATCTTGGGGTGTGGGGTGAACCTGAGAGATAGAGGTCAGCACAAGAACACAGGTGAAACAGAGTGAGACCAATTACCGCTAACCAAAAGTATACCAAAATATGCCAAAGAAGACATCAACCAATATAAAAACACATTATAGATTCATAGATGTCCTAAAATCTATTCTAAAAGGAAGAGACTCAAAGTGAGTTGGGGAGGGAATACAAGTACGACATGAATATTTATTAGAAATTAAGTTATTAAAATGAAATAAAAGCGCAGAGTAAGGAATTAGAACTGAAATATTTAGAAGGAAACTTTAGTTATTTAGGAAAAAACTGCCCACAAACTGAAACAGACAAAACAGAAAAAAAATAATACATAGAACAGTAATAATGATAATAGTAATAAAACCAAAAGTTTGAAAAAGAGAAGAAAATGTAATGAATATGCTATAAAAAGTAACTGACCTAGGAAATGGGTCCAGGTGAGAACATTTAAGAATCATCAACTTTTTGAAACCCCTGATTTAAAGAAATTATAAATGAAAACTGTCCATATTTATTAGGACCAGAGGACAAAGTAAAAAAGTGGGAAGAATTTACCAATTACCAAGGAAAGAAACTCTTAAAGGAAAACTGTCAATGACATCATAGCAAAAATCAAGAATTTCCACATCCCAAAAGATAAAGCAAAATACTTCAAGTATCCAAAAAGGAGTAGTTCAAATACCAAAACAAAAACAAGAACTGAGATCACACAATACCTGGAAACTCCTGTTGTAAAGGACCAGATAGCATGGAAAACAATATTCCGAAATGAAAAGGAGCTCTTCAACAAAAGAATAATGGTGTAAAGTTGAGTATGATCATTCAGATGCAAAAGGACTTTTAATTTAAGGAGTCTCAGCCTGGGGTCCATAGGATCTGTGGATAAATGTCAGAAGGTCCATGAAATTGGATGGAAAATTATATCTTTATTTTTACTGACCTCTAACAAAAATTTAAAATTTCCTTTACTTATTGAAAAATACATTATTCTGCAAAGAGCTCCATAAGCCTAATCAAAAGGGTCCATGACACAAACAGCATTAAGAACCACTGCTTTAATGGGTAGATGCACCTATCCAGGGGAGTGAGTGAAGAGGTGGAGAATAAACAGAAAAGCCTTTAACTGCTTTTCAACAGTACTTAAGATGAGATCACTTTCCAGACTTAGTCTTGGTTCTTTTGTTGGTTTCCTGAAAAGTGAAGGCTGACAGCTTTCTTCACTTATTCCTTTATCTTGAAATGTACACTTTGAGATGTCCTCAGGGACTGGACTATTATAGGCATCCCTCAGCTCTCCTCTCCAATGTAGCAAATGAGCATCAAAGTTCCCAGGCTTAATTTCTCCCATGCAGTTCTCCCAATGATTCAGTCCCTGGCCAGGTGTGAGGCAGGCATGGGGCAGGGGTGGGGGGGGTTGGGGGGAGAGAGACAAGTAGTATTCAGAAGTCCATTCACTTATTGTTCTAATACAGGTTAAATTCTGATTATATTTACTATTATTTAGTGGGTCACCAAATATTTCCTGCAACTACCACCAATATGTCCTTTTGTTCTAGTATTTTTAGTTACAACCTTCCCTTTATCACTATGACAAACCTCATAAAACAGTTTTTTCCCTTTTACTCATAAATTGGATATACACCATCTACTAGATCGTATATAAAGTAATATAAGCTGGCATTTCATTGACCTTGTGGCTGTCATATCTAAATATGTTATTAGATCAATTTTATCATCTCTCAAATTAGGTTTTAGAAACTCAATTATTAATTGAATTAAATTGGCCATGATAACTGACCAATTTGAAGAGGTTGTCCTTAAATTTCTCCTAGAAGTAATCACTCCACTTTGTAAAATTGGGTGGTATCAATTGTAGAATGACAAAATCAGAAACAGTATTGTAAGGAGAGTGAGAGAGAGAGAGAGAGAGAGAGAGAGAGAGAGAGTTAAAGTGAAGGTGCCTGTTGTAGATGATCTTACAAGGAGTTTAGCCACAAAGGGAGGAAGAGATAAAAGACAATAGTTTGCAGGGATGGAAAGATCAAGTGGGGGTTTTTTGATAATAGGGAAAATATGGGCAAATTTGTAAGCAGTAGGAAAGGAACAAGTAGATGGGGAGAAACTGAAAATATGTGTTAAAATGGGGACAACAAAAGGGTCAATCGATTGGCAGAGATGGGATGGAATGGGATTGCTTGAACAGGCAAAGGAATTAGCATTGATAAGGAGTAAAGACTGCCAAATGAGTCAAGGGTGAAGGAGGAGATGGAAACAGAGGGCATCTGAGTGATAGGAGATAAGGAAGAGGGAAGAAAAAGGAGTTCATCGTGAATATTCCTGTTTTTTTCTAAAATATGAGACAAAGATCTCAGCTATGAATGCGGGAGAAGGAGAGTCATAGGAGGTTTAAGGGGGGATGGAAAGGTTTGGAAGACCTTCTGTGGAAAGTAGAACAGTGAGTTGATATGGCAGATATAGTGAGATTGACTAGCAGCTGTGAGGGATTAGTTAAGGTTGTTTAGCATAAATTTATACTGAACCCAGTCAGAATGGTTTCATGATTTTCTCCACCGTTATTCTGTAGAATGTTTATATGAGCAATCCAAGGCTGAAGCCTGACAGGGAGTAATCAGCAAAATAATAAGGGGGCTAGAGACTCAAGAGAAGAGGACAGCATAGAGTTGAATTGGTTCAGCAAGTTGTTATGATGGGAAAAAGAGAAAAAAAGTGGCTAGTACAGAGAAGTGAGAATTAAGCGGTCAAAGTTCTGGAGATCATGGTGGAAATGTAAAGTATCATTAGGTAAGGAAAGGCAGAAGGAGGAGTGGAAGGTCAATAGATTTCAGAGAAGGGAATTTTGGAATTTTTGGAGGTGGTACATTTGAGGGGGGTCATGGCAAGTGAGTAGGTTGAGGAACTGAGTGTTATGGTGTCTTGAGAGAGAGTCAATGTGTGTGTGTGTGTGTGTGTGTGTGTGTGTGTGTGTGTGTTGTAATCTCCTAGTAAGGCGGCAGGAATTGGGGAGTAGAGAAAAATAATAAGCCATGTACTGAACTCATTGAGGAAGGAAGGTGAGTGACCTGGTGGCCTGTAAACAACAGCTACCAGGATTTTGACAGATTGGTAGATACAAAAAGAATAAATCTCAAAGGAGAAGAGATTACTGAATGATGGAGGTAAGGAGAGAACCTGGAAGTGGCAGTAGAGAGCAGGGAGCATTCCAACTCCTTTGCCTTGACCAGTGAACCCAGTGAAGATGTGAAGTGAAGATGCAGCCAGAACTGGAAAGGGTAGCCAGGGAGGCTATGTCATCAGTGGTGGGGGTGGGAGGGTGCAAGTTTCAGTAATATCTAGAAAGTGGAAGGAATGGATGAAGAAAAGATTTAGGCTAAAACAAAGTTTGTTGCCTATTCAACAGGACACAATGGAAATGGTACATGGCATTTGGAGGGGAAAGGAATAAGGATTTGTGGGAGATGGTGAATGGGGTTTAAATAATGAACTATAGGAGTTCATAATCGTGGGATGTGTAAGGTATGACCATGTTTGAGAATATTCACCATTGAGGAGGCAAATTGGAGGCAGATGCTAATGATGGAAGGCACATAGTCATATGATAAAACAAGAGGCCCCATTTCAGTACTCCTCTTCCCTCCACATGCTGGAGATTAGGCAGTGCAGCGAGATTCCTGGGTGCAGGTGGAAATTACTTTGTGGCAGATAGAAGACTCTCAGCTTGGCCCCTTGCAGCCTCCCGTCAAGGGACACGCACAGAAAAAGATGGAAGGTGCTTATAGTCAGAGGAAGGTCACTCTATGGAATGGTCTTGGAAGCTATACCACTTTCAATGCAGCCCAAGATTCTGTAATGGCAATGACACACTGCTGACTCAGAGTGAGCTTGCAGTAAAAAACAACCCTCAGATCTTTTGCAGAATGAGTTTTATTTATCCATGGTTCCTCCTTCTACTTGCGAAGCTGTGAAACTTCCTTGACCATTGTTAGATGGAAAGTACTTCATAAACCTTAAAAATGTAAACATACGTGAATATGTTGTAATTAATAACATGTCTGATAAGGAATAGATAATACATAACACAATAATATATAATAATAAATCATACCATATGAATTCATGCTACGTGCATAGTAATTAATGAACAAGTTAACATAATTGGTACCTATTGTTACCATTTTGGTAACTATCAAATAAGATATAAGATAATTATTGTGGAGTTTTGTAGAATATTAAGGATCTTCTTAATTTTCCTCCAAACCATCTTCAAAGCCTCATAAATGAATAGTGTGGCATGGCAGCCAGCAAAATAAATGTGAATTGACAAAAGTACAACATTCAGAACCAGACTGAGAGTCCACTGCCTAAGTGTGACCATAGCTGGGGGGATTATTTTCACCACATTTTTTTAGATGGCCGTCAGTAAGCCAAAGCACATCCATAAGCAGGATAGATTGAAAGGAGATAGTGAACCTGAGCAGAAAAGTTTTGTGAGACACATGATAGCTTCCTTCAAATATTTGAAGGGTTATCATGTAGAAAAACCATGAAGCTTGATCTCCTTGGACTTACAGATCACAGATAGGAAGAATGGATGGAAGTTGTAATGAGACAGAATTTGTTTTAAATCAAAGAAAAATACCTAGCAAGTAAAACTGCCCCAAATAGTGTGCCATAGGAAGTAGTGAGTTCACTATCACTAGAAGTCTTCAAGTAATGACTGGATAATAACCCATCACTGGTCACTTTGACACTTACTAGAGGTATGACCATAGAAAAGCCACTTCAGTTCCCTGACTCAGTTTCCTCATCAGTAAAATGTGGATAATGATATCTACATTACTTGCCTCAAAGCATTGCTGTGAGGAAGATGGTTTCTATTGGCTTGGAACTGTAGAGAACTATGTAAAAGGGAGCAGGAGAGAAAGGAAGAGAGAAGAATGGAACAAGTATTTATTAAGCACTTACTATGTGCCAGATATTGTTGTAAGGACTTTACAAATATTTTCTCATTTGATCCTCACAACAATTCCATGAGGTAGATGACTTTATTAACCCCATTTTGCAGGTGAGGAAACCAAGGCAGAAGTTAAATGGTTTGCTCAGGATCAAACAGACAGTAAGTGTCTGAGACCAGATTTATACTCATCTTCCTGAGTCCTGGCCTAGGATTCTATCTACTCTACCATCTAGCTGCCTCTAGGCAGTAACAATAAGTGTTTTAATGACTTTTTTAATTTACCATTTGGTCAGAGGCTCTCAATTTCAAAATGTTCCTATTCCTGACAATTTATTTTCCATTTAATTTTTTTTTCTGCCACATTGACGTTGTCAAACTGCTTTTGACCAAAATATTTAACATGGTGGCTGAGTGTAGATGATAGATCTATATAATAGCCTAAGCAGAAGGGACATAATTAAGTTTTGTCATTCCTTATGAACTTTGCCTTCTCCAATCTAAACCTAATGTTAGGTGATAACAATGAAAAGGAGCAATGAGTCACTGCCTCCATTTTCTCATTACCAATTTCATATCTTAACATATTGTAATATGAATTCCATCCCTGCTAGTCCACTGGAAATGCTTGTTTCAAGGTCATCGGTGATTTTGTAACCCACAAACAAAAAAGCCTTTTCCATTACTTGTCAATGTTTTTCCTAGATTTAAGCTGTTGAACACCCCCTTTTTCTTGATACTCTCCTTCCTTGGCATCCATGATACTGCTCTCTCTTAGGTCTTATACAATATGCATTATTGCTTTTCTTTTGGCCTCCTTTTCTGGTCCTCTATTCTTTAAACATGTATGGCTCTAGATAATCCATCATTGCTCCTTCTCTCTCCACATTCTCTCTTTTGGCAATATCATCCACTCCCAAAAGTTTCAATTGTCACCTCCATGTAAATGATTCCCAACTCAATGTATCTGGCCCCCTGGCAACCTATTACCAAAATCAAACTCTTCATTTTCCCCTCAAAAGTTACTCATCTCTTCAGTTTCTTTATTTCTGATGGAAGCCCAACTGTGATTCTAGTTATCCATATGCAAAAGTTCAGAATCACTCTCACCCCACACATCCAATCAACTGCGAAGTCTGTCAACTCTGCTTATACAATAACTCTCACAATTGTCCTCTTCTGTCCACACACATTGCCACCACCCTAGTTTATGTCTTCATCACCTCCCACCTAGATTTTATAACAACCTCCTTTCTGGTATCACTGCCTCCTGTCTCTCCCCATCTACATTCCATCCTTCACACAGCTGCCAAGATAATCTTCCTGGTATAAGTTTACAGAAAGCTTGATGAGAGACCCAATTAAGACAGATCATCCTGGGAGAATTTACAGCTGAAACTGGAAAGACAACAAATAGACAAATATGGAAAATATCTGTCAAAGTTACCAAGCTATTCTTTCCACCAATAATAGTGGGACCCACCACATTTGGCTTCTATCATCACCATCCCTGGTGTTCTATACAAAAGAAGTAGAAATACAATAAAGAAAATAAAGACAAGGTGGGCAGCTGAAGCAGACAAAGCATACACAGAGAAAGGCAGTACTGGAGGCAGCAAAATTTGAAGACACTAAGGAATAAAGATGCTTGAAAGAGGGAGTATACCAAATGTGTAAAGAAATCATGGACATCATAACTACTAAGCAGAAGTTGATCAAGAAGCCATCAATAATTATATACCTAAATTGAGCATAGAAGGTTCCTCAATCAGTTGAAAGTGGTTTACCAATAAGACTTCTCATTTTTTGACCATCCAGTAAAATCAGTATACACTGACAGAATATAAGTGTGGCCTATTTGTGAACCAAAACAAATGACAATATATGTAGGTGGACATATCTTTGTTAAAAGGTTTTTGGTGTTTGTTTCTTTGTTTTTTAATCTTTAGGTATTATCTCTTGGGCTAAACCTTGAATGAGTCTCGCCTGCCATCCTGATGAGAACTGTGGGGCAGTGCTCTATGAATTATGATCATGTACCAGATGATCTGGTATTACACTCACCTTTCCAGTGACTAATTTGTCAACATTGGAAAGGAGGTTGAAATGACTAAACGTTATGTAAATGAGATATACATGGCTGGCAAACTTAGCATCTACTAGGGCTTAATATACTGCCTATTATGGCATAAGTTAACCACAAAAAAGATTCAAAATATGATACTCAACACTGAACATTTATTTATTTTTTAATTTAACAAATATTTACTGAGTGGCCACTACATATAAAACCCTGGGCTAGGATGCTTCATGGCATTCAAAAAAGATATGACATTTTCCCTGCCTTCAAAGTGGTTACAAACTATTAGGGAAATAAGTTATATACTTATTTGGGATGGCATTATGCTGATTAAATCAATTAATTCCACAAATAACTACCATAAGAGGCAGTTTGGTTAAGTGCCAAATAAATGTTACAGAGTAAATATTATTTTATAATCTCAAGTTAGAAAGCACTTTAGTAATCGCGATGAGGGAAAACTTTACAGAATAGGTGGTATTTGAGCTGAGTATATATAATGGTTAGGGTTTCAATAGGTGAAGATGAGAAGACAATTTACCAGTTATATATGCCAAGATAGAATAGACACCACACAGAAAGGAGCTACCACACAATTACAGCAACTGTAGAATAATTGTGAGAGACAAATGAAATATGAGCGAGCTAGAAAAACACATACACATACATACAATATGGCTTTAGATGTCAGTCAACAAACATTTATTAAGCACCCACTATGTGTAACATACTATGCTAAGCTCTCAGATACAAAAAGAGGCAAAAGACAATCCCTGCCCTTAAGCAGCTCACAGTCCAATGGAGGAAGCAATAGGAAAACAAATATGTGCAAACAAGCTACATGCGGGATAAAGAAGCAATAATTAAAGGAGAGAAGGCACTAGAATTAAAAGGATTTGGGAAAGCCTTCTTGTATAAGGTGGGATTTTAGTTGGAGCTTGAAGGAAGCCAGGGAAACTAGTAGGTGGGGATGAAGATGGAGAGCATTCCAGGCATGAGGGATAGACAGAGAATATGCCAAAAGACTGAGTACCTTCTTAAAACAGCAAGGAGGTCATTGTCAATAGACTGAAAAATACATTGGGGGAGGGGGAGGTGAGCAAGTAAGATGTAAGAACACTAGAAAGGTAGGGGCAAGGGGCTAGGTTATGAAGGTCGTTGAATGCCAGAATACTTTATATTTGATCTTGGAGATAATAGGGAGCTCCTGGTGTTTGTTGAGTAAAAGACTGAGATAGATTTAAACTTTCGAAACATTAATTTGGTGGCTTAATGGAGAATGAATTAGAGTTGGAAGACACTTGAGGCAGGCAGATCTACTAGCAGGTTATTGCAATAGTCCAGGTGTAAGGTGATGAGGGCATGCATGAGGACAGTGGTAGTTATCAAAGGGGAGAAGGAAAGGTCCATATTCAAGAGAAATTTCAAAGGTGAAATTGACAGGCCTTAGCTACAGTTTGCATATGAGGGGGGAGGAGGGAGGGTGAGAGATAATGAGGAGTTGAGGATGATACCTGGGTTGTGAGTCTAGGGGACTGGGAGGATGGTGGTACCACTAATAATTATAGGAAAGTTTGAAGGAAAAAAGATGAGTTTAGTTTTGGATATGTTGAGCTCAAATGTCTACTGGAATCCAGTCTGAGAGATCTGGAAGGCAATTGGAGGAGCAAGACTGGACGTCAAAAGAATAGGTAAATTGAGAATCATTAGCATAGAGATGATAATTCATCCATGGGACTTGATGAGATCACCAAGTGAAGTAGTTTAGAGGGAGAAAACAAGAGGGACAAAGACAGAATCCTTTGGGACACCCAAGTTAGAGGGCATGATCTGGATGAGAATTCAGCAAATGATTAACAGTGTCAAAGGCTGTACAAAAAGGTAAGAGGAGCAACAGGAGAGAGTGGTGTCTCAAAAACCTAGAAAGAAGAGAGCCTCAAGAAGAGGGTGATTAACAGTGTCAAAGGCCACACAAAGGTCAAAGAGAATGAGGACTGAGAAAAAGCCATTGGATTTGGCAACTAAAAGATCATTGGAACTTTGGTAGAATGATAAGGTTGGAAGCCAGATTATAAGGGATTAAGAAGCAAACTTAGCCACAAAGGGCAACAGAGACACAGGACAATAATTAGCATGGATGGAAGGATCACGTGAGGATTTTTTATGATGGAGGAGATATGTAGGCACCGGGGAAGGAGCCAGTGGAAAGGCAGTGAATGAAAATAAGTGATAAAATGAGGCTGATAACAGGGTCAATGTGTTGGAAGAGGAAGGATAGAGTGGATCACTTGTGCGAGTGGAGAGGTTTACTTGATAAGGAATAAGGCCACCTCTTTGTGTGAGGCAAAGTGAAGGAGAAAATAGTGGTGGAATGCTACTATCCCTATGGAATGATATAAGATGAGGAGAAGGGAAAAGGAACCTCACAACAAATGACCTCAATTTTTTCTGTAAAATATGAAGTAAGGGTCTCATCCATGGAAGATACATATAGAATAGAGGCAAACTGGAGCTTCAGAGAAAATATTAATAATGTTATTATCACTGACAGTTGGCAGATTGGGACTCATAACTGGAATATTATTCTAGAAGGACATATTTTATTCAAAATAAGCAATTTAAGTTACATATATAAGCTTTTTCATTAGTAAAATCAAAGCAACTAAAATAGGAAATAAATCAGTTGAATGGTAAAAAATTTTAGTTATCAAACATATCTGATAAATGTCCATACAAACACAATGAAGAACTTCAGGATCAACTGTGAGACATGAGAGATACTGGCACAGGACCATCCAGCATGGTATGGCTGCATCAAAAAAGGCACTGTACTCCATGAGCAAAGCAGAATTACAGTAACTCAAAGAAATATGAGGTGCTCAAATTTGAGACATCTCCACTCCAAATGTTCACATGGACCATATGTGCCTGACCTGTAACAGAGCCTTCCAAACTCATGTTGGTCTGATCAGTCACAGTCAGACAGTGTGCCTTGACCCCAACATAGTGGTGTCATTTTGGTCCTCTTCAAGAGCAAAGAACAACCAACCAACACACGCACGTGGAATTAATAGAAATATATAAAATGCCTAAAAGATAAGACATCAAAATATATGAAGTAACATTTTAAAAAATAAAAATATAAATGATTAAAAATGTAAAAAGTGGTTTAAATTTATACCAATAGAAATGGAAATTAAGACATTTCTGAGTTATGACCTCATAATTGTAAATTTAACAGAGGTGATAGAAGATGAAAAAATTTCAACTCCAGGAGCTGTGGCAAGACAAGTAACAATTTTCTGTTGGTGAAATGATGAGAACTGGTCAAACAATTCTAGAAAATCCTTTGGAATTACACAACAAAATATTACTGAAATATATTTATCATTTGGCCTAGCTGGGCATAGTTACTAAGTTGTCAATGACAGAAAGATTCCATATATCCCATAATATTGACAGCATCACTTTTTTACAGTAGAAAAAAAAATCCTGGAAATTGAATTAATGCACATCAGTTGTGGAATGGTTGAATAAATTGTAGTACACATACACATGTACTACTGCTGTGAGAAATGACATAATAGGAATCCCAAGAAACTTGGCCAGATGTGTAAAGTGATATAGTAGCTAAAAACTGAAAGAGGAGATCGTATGCACAATGAACACAATAACACAAGCGAAAACAAAAATAAAAGATATCAGAATTCAGAATAGAGTCAATAACTGATCTTCATTTCAGGTGATGACATACTTCCAGACTCTTACCAGAGAGACAGCTGATCATAGGAGTGAACAGTTCCTAATTCTGTCAGATTCTGTCACTTTGTCAATTGGTTTTGTTCAATTGCTTTTCTTTATTTAAATTAGAATCCAATGGAGTAAGACTGTGGTTATTAAAAAGAAATTATGGAATAAAGAATAAAATACACATATTTTTTTAACATGGAAAGGATGGGAAAAGAGATGTTGTGAAGAGATTATTAACCAGATTTGCATGGAGGCTGAAAAGTGTGTGAGGTTTCAAGCCTGAGTAATTTGGAGGATGGTGGTAGCATAGAAAAAAGGAAAAAAATCAATAAATAAGTAATAAGAGATGATTTGAGGAGGAAAGATGATGAATTTAGTTTTGCACTATTGAGCTTATGATTTTGACACAACTTCCAAACATCGATTCTGGTATTCAGAGACACTGGACAAAACCCCAAGAATGAAGTCAGGAATGAAGACAGACATTAGAGAGAGATAATCACCAACACAGAAGTGATGATGATAGATGACATTTGTAGAGAACTTCAAGGTTTACAAAACACTTTATACATAGAGATAAGAGACTTCAAAGGGATGAAATGTCAAAAGAGAAGAGCAGATTCTAGGACAGAATCTCGGGAAATTTCTGCTTTAGGAGATTAAAAGAAGGAAGAACAAATAAGTTTTATACACAGGTACAGCAGCAGCTAATTCTCATTTGGGCTCTTAGAAGCTGCAGGAAGCAGGTAGATGTGCTTTTCTCCACCTGCTGTGGAAGTAACTAAGAACATATTGATGAAAAACACATAAGAAGGAGTCTGGGCAAGGACGATCGCCCACTAGCAGCTGTTTTCCCAGCAGGATAAGGGGTGACCTATGTGGCAAGCATAGATCAAAGCAAGAGTTCAGATCAACATACGCACTGTTGGCGATTTTATAACATCTAAATAATTGATAAACAAGTAGAGATGATGGCTGGGGCTACATAGTCATGATAAAAGGAGGTATGTAACTTATTGAAGGACAGATAGGTGGCATAGTGGATACAGTGTCAGGCCTGGAGTCAGGAAGACCTGAGTTAAAATCTGACCTCAGATATTTAAGAACTGGGTGACCCTGGGCAAGCCACTTAACCCTGTTTGCCTCAGTTTCATCATCTGTTAAATGAGCTGGAGAAGGAAATGGCAAACCATTCCAGTATCTTTGCGAAGAAAACCCCAAATGAGGTCACAAAGAGTTAGACAGGACTAAAACAACTAAACAACGACAAAAACAAACCAACAAACAAAGCTATTGACCATTGTCAGTCTATGACAGAAGCTCTTAACAGAGAAACCATGAACCCCTAAGGGAATAAATTTTCATAGGTTAATGTAATTGGATGGGGAAAAAGTGCATCTTTATTTTCACTAACCCTAGCTTAGTGAAACAGTGGATAAAGCACTGGGCCTGTAGTCAGGAACCCTGAATTCAAATCTTGCCTCAGACACTCACTAACTGTGTGACAAGTTGATTAATCTCTGTTAGTCTCATTTTCCTCATCTGTAAAATTGAGATAATAATAACACCTAGCTCCCATGGTTGTTGCGAGGATCAAATGAGGTATTTGTGTAATACTTAGGACAGTGCCTGGCAAATAGTATATCTTATATAAATGTTATTATTATTATTATTTCTTCCAATTATTAAAAACATTATTCTGAGAAGGGGTTTATAGGTTTCACCAGACTGCCAAAGGGGTCCATGACACAAATTCCTGGACTATAAGATTTCACAAGAACCATGTACTCCCAAAGCACAGTTCCTTGAAGGAATCTTCTTTAGCCATTAAAATCAACATGGAGGAATTGTGCCCAATACCACTGGACCTGGGAGAAACCCAAGTCTTCTCTTATCAAGTCAGTAATAATTTTCCGTACCATATCTGTCCTTATAAGTAGCAAAGAGATAATATCATGGAACCAATTTAAGGAAGTTATAATCAAAATAGGAGGAAAACAGTGTAGTGGATGGCGAGTTGGCCTCAGAATTAGGAAGTTTGGGTTTCAAGTCTTAGGTCTGACATAGACTTCTGGTGTGACCCTGGGTAAACCATTTAACCTTCCAGTGCTAAAAGCAACTCACTAAGACCATAAGTTGCAGAGAAGGATCCAACCTGGATTAGCAGAGGGAGTTTCCTCATGTGGCAATGAAGTCACAGATCCATTCCCTATCCCTATAATTTCAACACAGGTCTTGAAGTGAAAATAAAATATTCTTCATATCAAAAGTGTACAGATGTCCTGTAGCTTTATGTAGTCTGAGTCAATTTCAGTGGAAATAAAAACAATTATAGTGTCACAAAAATAACATTTGCTAAGGGAAAGTTGAGCTGGCAGGACTGATCTAATTCTGATAAAAAAAATATTGGTTTAAATTTATAGGCTAAAATGGTTATAAACCACTTCTTGATCTGCCACATTCTGTCTAAGTGGTAGTTTTTTAACTCAGAGGAGACCCAACCCTATGACTAAATAAATAGAGTCTGAATTACTTAACAGGTCAGAGCTAAAATGTTGGCAAAAGCTATGCAGCAGTACACAGGCTTCATCTAAGACAGACAAAGACACATGTATACATGTGCACACTCGAGCATCTTATGAAGAACCTTCAAATTTAACAAGGAGCAGCCTATATTTAAATTTGCAATACCAATAAAGGCACAATCACTCAATTCCACCTTTGAATGAAACTATACTTCTTAAAGATTCGGGGACTTGGAGGGAGTTTCTCCAAAAAGCTTATAGAATATTGGCTTCATTGGAGTTGATTGAAATGGTCAATTTTCTTAGGCGATGCTAATAGTTTCCAATATTCTAAAATACGCAAGAGCTATGCAATATTGGGAATGAAATTCTATCATGGACTAGGTACCATATGGACTGATGGCAGTGGTGAATTCCTCTTTGTATTCCTAGCACTTATCATAGTGCCTTGCATATAGTAGATGACTAATAAATGCTTGTTTAGTTGAATTAGTTTACAAACAAGGATTCATCTGACATTTGAAATAACATCATGTTTTCAGTTTGTCATGCACAACCACATTTTAGCATAGAATGAGATCTTTGGAAAAGGTAAACACAAAATTTGGAATAGACCAAGATGGGACCCGAGAGTCTGAATTTAAAAAGTATGCCTTTGGTCCCAGAGGGTGAGAGTATAGGATGCCTTTTTGTGCACCCAAGGCAGTCCATTCCCTTTTTGGATAAATGTAATTGTTAAGTATTTCCTTACATAGAGTTGAGAGCAATTAGGAACATGAGATCATAGATCTAGAAGTGAAAGATACCTCAAAGTCCCTTTAGTCAAACTTCCTCATTTTACACTAATCATGACATACTTGTTAAGAGCTGGCCTTGGAGTCAGGAAGACCTAGCTTCGAGTTTGGCCTCTGACACATGCCAGCTGTCTGACTTCGGGCAGAACACTTAAGCACTCAGTACTCTATGTAATTTTTAAGCCTCCAAGTTGCAAAAAAGATGCCAAATTACACTGGTAGGGGGTGTTTCCTCATCTAGGAGGTCACCACATCCATAAAAACACAGATCTAGTTCGTATTCTTGTTTTCATTTTCTTTTTTTTTTTAAATCGTATAGGTTTTATTCTGAATTGAAGAAATAAAGCAAGAATTTCTGCCACGCAGTAGAATAGAAAAAAAAAAGACTAGTATCGTGTTTGTGCACATATAGTACCTTCTTTGTTAGATTGTGGACTCATTGAGTACAGAAACCAGGTTATACACATACAGACACACACACACACACACACGCGTGTGTGTGTGTGTGTGTGTTTGAAACCCCTATCATAACCCAAGACAGCATATGTGCTGTACTTAGCATAAGCAGAAGACATGCTAAATAAAAGGATTTTAAAAATCAATTATGATTATTATACATTATTATTTAATGTAAAAGCCAATATAATATTGCCTATAAGGTAAATGTTAAGGAAGTTGATTCATTGTAAAAAACCGCTGTTGTGCTGCATTCTAATTAAAATAGTAAATTTACCTTCCATAAACAATTGACTTCCATTTCTAAGCCAACTTACTTCAACTGGGGTCTGTAAACTCCATCCCAGTAAGACCTTCTATACCAGCTATTCTCCCTGCTTTCCGTCTCTCCTTCCTCCAGTCCATTCTCCACAGGTGCCAAACTGATTCCTAAAACACATGTATGACTGTGTCAAAAATCTCCAGAGATTCCTTCTTGCCTCCAGGATAATACAGAGACACAACAGTCTGGCATTTACAACCCTCTCACCAATGTGACTACTAACCTACCTTTCTAGACTCATTTCATCTTACTTCTTATGCTCTAAATCAACTTGACATAGTAGATATTCATTCCAGGACCAGGATATTTCATCTTCCGTCATGGTGCCTCTGCATAGACCCCCACCCCACCCTCAGATGCACTCCTTCAGCTTTGTCTCTTAATTCCCAACATCCACTTGGGGGAAATGATGGAGAGTGAATAAAGCAGAGCCAAAAGAACAGTGGGCACAGCTAGGTAAACAAAGTCAACATTGACATCCAACAAAACTCTGGCCGAATACAATGATCAATGTTCTTACCATGCTATCAAAGTAAAGGGGTGCTTCCATCTCTCCTTTCTATTAACAACTGACAAATACTTTTTTTTCAAAACTATACTTTGAGGGGACGGAGAAGCATTGGAAAAGTACCAGTAGAGTCAGATAAATAGTATTAATATAATTGCTTTTTTAAAAATTTAAAATAAGAGAACGTAGCTTCCTTCAAGGCTCAGATCAGATATGGCATCCTATGCAAAATTCTCCTGATCCAACCAGGTATCTGTCTTCCTCCTAGAAATTTCTTAGATTTAATAATCTGCACAAATGATTTCTCCCCCAGTAGAATATAAGCTCCAGAGGGCATAGCATGTTTGGTTTTTTGTCTCCATATTCCTAACATCTACCACACTATATGCATTTAATAAATAAATGAGCATTGAATTACTAAGTAATATTTATAACATAGGCACTGTGGTCTTATATAGCTGGCAATTAAACAGAATTTTAAGGTTTGCAAAGAGTTTTACATATGTTAACTCTTTTGATTCTCACAACCCATTTTACAGATGAAAAGACTGAGGCCCATAGAAGTTATGTGGTTTGCCCAGGATCATGCAGTTAGTAAATGTCTGCTGTGAAAGGATTCAAACTCAGGTCATCTGTACTCCAAGTCTAACACTCTACACACTGTACCACCTAGCTAACTGTGTATATATGTGTGTATCTGTTTATATGCATATCTTCTATATAAATGTACAAATATATAAATGTGCATGTATACAAGTGCTTATGTATGTACATATATCTATATGTATAAATGTGTATATGTTGTGTGCATACACATGTATGTACATAATACATGTTGTCCACATACATATGCAAATTATGTACATGCATGCATATGCATACACACAAAGTTCTTAAATATAAGGTACTACTAGAGGAGGGAACTGGAAGTCAGAAAGATTAGGAAAAGCTTCATGCAGAAAATTTCTGAGATGTGTCTTAAAGGAAACTAGGGACCTTACAAGGAAGATGTAAGAAGAAAGTGCATTCCAGCCTTAGGGGACAGCCAGAGCAAAGACGGAGTATTGGGAATGAGGAACAAAGAAGTCAGTTTGGTAAGATCAGAAAGTGTGGTCAAGGGAGTAATATTCAATGAGTCTGGAAGACAGATTGGAACCAGCTTGTATAGGGCCTTAAAAGTTAAACAGAATAGTTTATACTTCATTCTAGAGGTAATAGGAAACCACTGGAGTTGATTGAATAGGGGACTCACATGACCAGATATGACATCTCTTTAGCCGTACTATATAGAAGAGACTAGAGTGATGAGACTTTAGACAGAGACCAAATAGAAAGAGAGAGAGAGAGAGAGAGAGAGAGAGAGAGAGAGAGAAGAGGAGAGAGGAGAGAGGGAGGGAAGAGAGAAGAGGGAGAAGGAGAGAGGAGAGACAGAGAGAGAGAGAGATAGAGACAGAGAGAGACAGAGATGAGCAGAGAGAGAGCTGTGACTAAGTATTTAATAGTTTCAGACACTCCTATGCAAATTATGGGAGTATAAAGATAAGCAAAAAAAAACAGTCCCTACCCTAGAAATCTTATCTTCTGATAGAGGAGGGCAACTAATGCACGAGAACGAGTGGAATGGGGTGAAAATGAACAGACAAGGTACTCCTGAAGGAGGAAAAGCAGAAAAGTTCTGGAGAGTCAAAGAGCCAGTGGAGGGAAAAATAATCATGGATGTTCTGGGAACTCCTGAAATGTTGATCCCAAAGAGAGCTCACAAACCAGTGAAGGGGGTCACAGAGCAAACATTTCAAGGGTAAGATGGTTATTGTTGGTTCTGAATACCCCCATTCTTTGACCCTCCGTGTTCTCACATTGGCTGTCTACATTTAAGGAACAAAACAATTATCTTCCAAATTCCTCTATGCTCAGTACAACATCCTCCAAAATTTGAAAATTTTGTTTATTTGTTTTTTAGCATAGCCAGCTTTATTATAAAGGATCTTTATTCCCTAGAGGGTTGGTTAAAAAAGTGTTGCTGGATTAATACAAATAAATTCCATACTTTGGGTTATCTATTGCATCATTAAAACCAAAGTTGTGTCTAGACTACTGGAAAAAGAGAACAAATATGAACCACAATATGGTCATGAAAGTATTTTTGACCATGGTCATTGTGGACTCATTGATTGCACAATTATGAAAACAAGCTCAGGATTCTAATTTGCCCATTTTTCAGCTGATTCAGTAGCATCATATAGAGGCAGCTTTGTTCTAAAAAAAAAAAAGAGAGAGAGAGACAAGGAGAACAGTTACTCAACCGGAAAATTTGAGACTAGGTCTGTACATAACTGCTTGCATTTATAGAACATTCTATATGCATAATATATGTCCTATATGTCTCTTCTCTTTCATAGCCGATCTCCCAGCAAAAGCTGTTTACATTTATTGCCTCCATTTTCTCAATTCCCACTCACTTCTCATCCCCGTGAAGACTGATTTCCATCTGCCACCACTCCACTGAAGCTACTTTCTCCAAGGTCACTAATGGAATTACCACTAAATCCAATAGTGACTTCTAATCTTTATTCAGTGGCTCAACCTTAAAAGTATAAATATAATAAAGTTTTTGTGGGATATAAATAAATCTAGAGCTGAAGTTCAGATATAAAGCAATCACTAAGCACTTATTAAGTGCTTACTGTGTGCCATGCTCTGTGCTAAGCACTGGTCATCAAAGAAAGGGGGGAACCACAAAAAAGTACCTGTTCTTAAGAACCTTACATTTTAGTAATGGAGATAATATATAAATAAATAGGTTCATTTAAGATAAGTACATATAGGATATATACATGTATACCATATACATAGGATACATACATATGTAGGATGCATACCTATACATGCACACATAGGATACATATCTATATATATATATATCAATGCATACATACATAGAGGGAAGCAACCCTTAGCAAGGAAGGCTTAAGTAGCTAAGAATACAAGAAAGACCTCCTGATATTTGAGCTAAGTCTTGAAGGAGGCTAGGGAAGTCCAGAGGTGGAGGTAATCAGGAATAACATCCCAGATCTGAGAGATAGGTATGGTGTATTGTGTGCAAGGTACAGCAAATAGGCTGGCACTACTGACAGTAGAGTGTGTGAAGGAGACTAATGTATAAAAAGATAGAAAGAGAGGAAAGAGCCAGGCTACAAAGACCCTAAATCCCAAACAGAGAAGTTTGTATTTGATCCTGGAGGTAATAGGGAGTCGTTGGAGTTTACTGAGGATAGAGACGATGCAGTCAGATCTACACTTTGGGAAAATCACTTTGGCAGCTGCAAGGATGATGGCTTTGAGTGGGGAAGGAAGAGTTATGGAGCCCAGTTAGAAGGTATTTGCAAATGCCAATCCAGCAGGAGGTGATGAGAACCTGAAACCAAGGCTAATGGATATATATATGAGCAGAGAAAAGGGAGATATATGTGAGAAATGAGAAAGTAGAAATAAGATTTGGCAATGCATTGGATATGCAGGGTGAGTAAAAGAGTGAAAAGTCAAGGGCAACACTAAGGTTGAGCCTGAGTGACTGAGAGGATAGTGGTGCTTTAAACCAGAGGTGTCAGATTCCCATTGGAGTACACCTAACCAGATTAAAGAGGAAATGTTTAACAAAAAAAAAAACCATAGATAATGCTGATTTGTGGTTTTCTAAGTCAATACGTTCTTTATAGCAATCTATTTTTCTTTGAATTTGACACCACTCTCTTAAACAGTAATAGGAAAGTTAGGAAGAAAAGAGGGTGTAGGGAGGAAATTATAAATTCAGTTTTGGATATATTGAGTCTTAGATGTCTGTGGGATATCCATTTCTAGATGTCTAAAAGACAATTAGGAATTTGGAACTGGATTGCAAGAGACTAGGACTAGGTAAATAGATCTGAGAATTATCTGCAGAGAATTGAACATTGAACCCGTAGGAGCTATTGACCTCACCAGGTGAGATAGTAGAGAGTGAAAACAAGAGGGGCTGAGTCTTGGTTAGTGTGCATGTCATAATTGGAAATCCAGCAAAGGTGAAAGAGGATCAGTCAGACAATTAGAAGAATTGAGAGAGAGCAGTATCACTAAAACCTAGAGAGGACAGAGTATTCCAGGAAAAGATGAGCAGTAGTATCAAATGCTACAGGGATGCAGACTGAAAAAAAATCATAGCATGTGACAATTAAGAGATTATTGGTAACTTTTCCAATTTAGGAACAATGAAAAGAAACCAAAAAAGTTCAAGTAAATAGGGAAAATCCACAAGGAATATCAGTGATGACACAGAATCATAAAAATACAGATGTGATAGACTATAGAGATCATCTAATCTAAACCTCTCATTTTATAGAAAAGGAATCTGAAGACCGGAGAGAGGTCAAGTTAACCTTTTATGGTCTTGTTGTTTCTTTTGTTCATGTGTATGTCTAGCAAAGCTAAAAGAATACAAATACAAATCACATGCTGGTTCTTTTAAACTAAGAGCACAAAAGTTGTTTAAAATCTTGTCTGAGCTGCTATACCTTAGTATTATCTCTGGAGCTATAACTAAGGCAAGGTGATCAGAGCTGTGCCCCTGATGCTGGATTTAGAGGGTGATGACAGTACTTAAATCTTTCATTAATATACAAATAAATAATAAAGCTTAGCACTAATTTAGCAAGAATAATTAGTAAAATTAGGAAGCTACCACGTGGTAGACTAGATGAGCTCCTCCCCTACACCATTCTGCTCCTCTGCCTACAAAGAGGCACCTCTTTATCAATCCAGGATATGCTTTGTGGTACCTCTCTTGAGCATGAATTGTGGTTGTTGCCCCAGGTTCAAAAGTTCTTAATTACTTTTCTATTTTCTTCCACTCTGGCTTGGACATTGTCTAGTTCTTTCAGCAGAGATTTACTTTAATCCAAACTGGACTCTTGAGGCTATGTACAATGCCATCTTTTAATAGGCAGAGCCAAGAGACAAGAATGCAATTTTGGCTGACCACAAGACATAAAGCATGACTCCTAACCTTCCTCTGTGTCCAGGTGTATCCATTTATAAAGCAGGCATCATGTGGGAGATATCTCAAGATTATATTGAAAAGACCAGGATGAGTTTGCATTTGCCTGGTGCTTGGAAATCTTTGGGTGCAAGACAGGCAATACATGCTGTTGTTATTACTCCTGGTGCCAGCTTCCAGATGGAGTTCTGGAATTGCGTTCAGTCCCCTAGTTCTCAAAATCTGCTCAGCAAGTGCTCCCAGGGATGCTATTGGGCTGGGCAGCGCCATTGTTTTTCCTTGTCACCATGGAGCTGCTGTATTCAATCATAGCTGCAAGAGCACCAGAACGACTAGGGAAGGGAAGCCAGCGCCAGAGCCTACTGGCAGCCTTCGGAGAAGCTTGGGGGTGAGAAGCAAAAAATTGCAGTAAACCTAAACCATTGCTGCCAATGGATTGTTTAGCCAATGGTTCTCTGGAGTTAGTATATGATCTCTCTGCAGTGAAGCAAATCAACACATGTGGAAAAAAGTTTCTCACAGATCCCATCAGTGAAATCATTTAAATATCAATTACCTGAATTTAGAGGCAGCTAGGTGGGATTGTGGACAGAGTGCTGGGCTAGGAATAAGGAAGACCTGAGTTCAAATGTGACCTCAGACACTTACTAGCTTTGTGACCCTGAGCAAACTACTTAATTTCTGTCTGCCTTAGTTGCCTTAACTATAAACTGGGGATAATAACAGCACCTACTTTCTAGGATTGCTGAGTTAATATTATAAAGTGCCCAGCACTGTGCATGGCAAGTATTAAGCATTTAATAAATGCTTGCTTCTTGCTTCTTTCTCTCCTAAACTTTTTTCCTCAAGTAGTTCAATTCTGGCCCATATCAATGATATCTATTAAGTTTTTGTTTTGTTTTCTTTTTGTCTGGACCTGTGATTTCATCAATGTAGGAAACACCCAAAATAGAAGGAAGGTTGCCCAGTCTTCTGCAATTTATAGTCTTAGAGAGTTGCCCCTTACATAGTGTCTGGAAGCACTTAGGATATCATAGAATAACATATTGAAAGCTGGAAAGGACCTGAGGTCATCTAGTCCAACCCCTCATTTTTCAGATGAGCAAACCAAGGCCCAGAGAAATTTAGCAACTTACCCAAGACCACATAGTAATAAGCAACAGGGTAGGATTCAAAACCAGATCTTCAATTGGTTTGTGTCAGAGGCAGTATATCCATTCTATTCCTGACTCTAGTGCTAAATACCGTTTGTGTGAGCATGTGTGTGAATATAAATATATTTCTGTATTTATCAGAGATTTAAAATCAAATACTGCTTTTTTTTCTTTGATAGGTATCATTTGTTCTGAGACTTTTAAAAATCCCAGGCCCATAACATCCCAGTAGAACTATTTCATTTTATAGGATGTTGCAAAAGTCTTAGTGCAGATTTAAGCTCTAACAGATTCAGAAGTATAAATGCTACAAACATAAAAACAACATTTGAAGTTAATTATTTACGTATTAGAAATGCTGATATGTTTGTTATTAAAATTTAGCACGACCAATGTTTGGGGCTAAACATCTTTATGGTCGGGTTTTTTTTTTTGACTTTGTTAAAATTTGCATAAGAGGCTACTCAGTGACTAAAAAGATTGCATTTCCAATCTTAGTCTTAAGATCATTCAAAGAATGAGGTTTTGATACCTACGCAACCATTTTGACATGACCCCACAAGAAAAAGAGAAATGAGAATTGAGCAGGTAACCAAGATGGCCTAGCTAGAGGACTTCCTTTCTAGATCCATTGATCTGAGAAAACATCATCCAGAAACTGTCACACATTCAATGCATCACAACAGGGTTTCCCATCTTGTTAAAATTAAAAATAAACATTGATTATTCAAATTGCACAAAATGAAATAAGCATGTAAGATATTTCTATAGGTAACCTTTCAATTGATTCTTTCTCCAAGTTCATAGCATTTATACTTCTGAAGTTATTAAAGCTTAAAACTGTACTAAGACTTTTGGGACATACAGTAGTAGCCCCTTGGTTATCAATCAAATATTATAAGTAATAATTATCCTCTTTATGACTAGCCACTATGAAAGTTGATATATGTGTACATTTATTCAGGAATCACTATGGAATATGAATGATTCTGCTCCTCAAATCCTTCTCAGAGCTTCCCCTAAGAACTCTATCGTCAAGCTGGGAATAATGTTAGGAAACATAATAATTTATCAACAACTTTTAAGTGCTTAAGAAGGAACCAGGTATCATAAGAACCTAACCTCTCTAAACTCTGACCCCATGGGCTCTCTGAGTAGTGTCTCCATTGCTATGGAAGAAACTTCAGTCCATCATAGTGTCCTACTGCAATTATTTGGCCATGTAGTCTCCATTACTCTCAGAGGGGCCGTCAGTAATGGTTAAAATCCCACCATCTCTCCAGGAACCTTCATGTCAGTATATTGGAAGTTTATTTTGCCAGAATCTCAAATCTCAGTCTATCATTAAGGTATCCTGCCCTTGGGACATAACCACCAATTCTCTCTTTACCATCAAGATCCTAGTGGGGGAAAACAACCCTCCCTCCTCCCCAAACACAACTAGTGGAGGAAGTTGCTGATCTATGAATGATTTAGATTTCCTTAAAGTAGGAAAGTTCAGGTGTGTGAACTCACTCTACCAATGCAGATCACAAGCCCTCTATCTTTAAATGATAAGTCATGCTTCAGTACATATACTAGAATTGGAACAGAACAAGGATTAGCATAGCCCCCACACAAGAACAGCACATATATTTGTGAAGTGTTCCATATTTTGGTTTGTTTTTCCTCTTCTTCAGAAAATATTCTTTATTACATGGGATGGCCCTCTCAAAGTGGGTAGGGAAGAGGATACAAGGGGAAATTCAGAGAAGGTAAAAACAAAAGTTTAATTAAAAAGTATTTTTAAAAGATAAGTCCTAGAGAATTGCCTGAGGCAGCATTTTTTGTTTGTTTATTTATTCCTTTATTTTTTTTCATGCAACTTGTCCAGAGTCATACAGGTGTTGTGAGAAGACAGAGTAGAACCTATATCTTTCTGACTCCAAGCCCAGTATGCCATAATATCTTTAATTCTCTCTCTTTTTTTCTGTTAAAAGATTTGGTAACTTGAGGAAGGCTTTGTCCAAATTTTCCCATTCAAAGAAAATAGCTTGTTCCAGGCCTTGAACAAAATCCAAGCTAAAAGGCTAGAGGTTTTTGAAAGCTTTCTTCAGATGTCGAACTGAGTTTCTCTCTGTCCCTCAGACAAAAGGTTAACTCTGTGAGTGTCCCAGTCTATTAATCTTCCTGAAACCTTGCCCTCCTTTTTAGAAGTTGTACCCTAGTAGTCTTCTATCAGAGCATCTTGGGAGTCTGGCTACAGTGAAAATTAGAGCTTTCCTCCTGGCAAACCATTGTCATTTGAAAGTGATTGGTTTCTCTTACTAAAATTTGCCACTCAGGAAACATGGTTACACCTAAAAGGACTTTTAAAATTATCATATCACTCTTTTTATTATGACCAAATTCTTAGGGGGGAAGAAATTATGGTGAGTAATCCCCTCCCAGCTATAATTCCTTTTGCCATGTTGTGAAACATATTCCAAGAGACCACATCATACCAAGTAAGTTCCAGAAGGCCTTCTCTTATCAAGCCACTAACAAGTTAAAAACCCTGAAATTAAGGGCAAGCAGGAAGAGAAACCTAAATTTCTCCATAAACAGTCTTCTCTGTAGACATAAAGACTGTGTAATACGGTAGATTCCCCAAGCATCACAGAGAAAGTTAAAATGGAACAAAGTTTAAACATATCTAAGCTCCAAAATGGTATTGCTAGGAAACCTGAATAATAATAATAATAATAATAAAAAGCATGAGTAATCAAGAAGCCGGATAGTCTTTATTCACACTGAAGTCCACTTGGGCATAACTACTTATTTTTTGCTGGATTTTATCTCCCAGTGTATTTTAAAGACTTATTTCTCTATGTGTCTGTTGCTGTCATTGTCTCTCTGTCTTTCTCTGTCTCTATGCATGTTTCTGTGTCTCTTTTTTCTCTGTCCCTGTCTCTCTCTGTCTCTGTTGCTATCATTGTCTCTCTGTCTTTCTCTGTCTCTATGCATGTTTCTGTGTCTCTTTTTTCTCTGTCCCTGTCTCTCTCTGTCTCTGTCCAAAATTTCCCCACTCTGATTATTTTCAGCTCTCTCTTCAGTTCTGTTTCGAAGCATTTCAGTCTCCTTCAACATAAATACTATATAAACAAAAGAGGTAGGTGTTTGGATCATTTTGGGGGTAATCGTTGTAAAACACCCCCAGTCCGGTTCATTTTCTTTTTTCATTTACAAAGACAAAATGAAACCATTGGTCATTCCTTTTTTCTTTTTTAACTTCCTTTTTTTTTTTTTTTTGCAAGTGTGCTCTAGTCATTAGCTTTTAAAATCGTAGGTATAGGATTTCACTCTACATTTTCTCTTTTTAGGTGAAAAGAAAATGCCCTTTGATTTTTACATTCGGTGGCACAATTGAAATAAACCTTTGAAAAAGCATCTTCCTCTCTCCCTTTCCCGTCCTTTCATTGTAAGGGCGACAATAAAACACAAACACAAATGTAAAGAATTATTGGTTTAGATGTTTTTTGTCTCCCTTTCAAGCTCTCGTTTGATGTTTGCCTCGAGAATGCCAGCGTTGTTGCAACCCCCGGCTTGAAGCATTTTCCCCATTGCTTGTGCCATGCAAACATTCCCTTAGTATTAAGGCAAATCAGAATCAGGAGGTATCTAATTGCCCTGGTTTTGATTTTGTTAATACAAAGTGAAAGGTTATAATGGAGCAGTAAAATTTCTTAAAGCTGCAGTCACCGGCAGCCACCCAAACTCCCCAGCAAGTGAAATATAAAGCCTTGAAAAGCTTCAAAAAACAAACAGGAAAATAAAAAAGTTAAAGGAAGTGACTATAGTTGCGGCAGCAGGTTCATAACCTCTTTGTAGAAATGTTACTTTCTGGCAGAAGGGGATCATGGTTATGTTTTTTTTAAATGAATCATAACTGCTTCCCCATGAAACACTTACAAATATTCATATTGGCCTCATCAAGTCTAGGGGCAGCTAGTGAATTCTACAGTACACCGAGCATTCCCTGCCCAAACGTTCCTCCTTCCATCTCTTTATTTTTTCCCTTTACCCTTCCAACCATGCTTGCCTCTATCCCTTTCTGATTTTCAGGGATCCCCAGGGCCACACTTACTTTCACTCCTTCTTCTCAGTAGCATGTTTCGTATTCCCACCTGGGTGATGGTGTGTGAGCAGTACCTGGTTGTAATGAATTCTTTACCCACCCTCCCCACACACACATCCCCCAAAACTCAATCACACCAAACAGATTGCTGCTGAGTATCAATTTGACATAAAGAATATTAAAATAGCGATGTCAAAATCTCTTTAAGTCTTTTAATGTTTTCATTGATTTAACTGTATGATGGAAGAGTGGGTTCACTTGAATAGATGACTAAAGCTGTCTCTGTTCAACGCTTGCCAAAACAAAGCCATCAACAAAAACTTCAGCAGACCCTGGAAGTTGGCTCAAAGTCTTACTTTCAAATATTCAGCATTGCCAGCTCCAGCCTCAAAGTCTCCCAGCCATGGCTCTTTGTTTGTTCTGAGCCCCTGGGGTGGTAAATTGCCTGCAAAGGTGAGGAAGGGGTTGGTGAGGGTGGATGGTTTGAAGTTGCAGTAACTAAAAAAGTGCAGACTCTGTGTATTTTACTCCCTGACGAACTAGTTAAGAGTATAGAAGGCTCCAGATAAAATTTTCTTTTCAATACTTAAAAGCTTCTAAGAAAAAAGTGAATGCTCCCTGGGAGAATTAAGCCTCATTCACACCTTAGTGTGAATAATTTTAATCAGATCATCAGAGCAACACCTAGGTGACATACCTGCACTCAGGAAATGAGAGTTTTGACTACAGAGCATGGGGGAAGGAGACTATAGTGTTCCATGTCTAACAGCAATACAACAATCAGGGAAGAATAGTGCTATTGAAGATGGAAGAGGATTCAGAATGAAATATGAGGTCATTAAGATAACTGCGCAATTTCCCCAAAACATCCCAGCCCTCTCCAGTCTCTTTTTATTCAATTCCGAACCTAACTTATTGCCCATTTGCACACACATGCACATATGTATGTATGCATACTTACATATATGAAGTGCAATAAATATGTAATGGATTTGAATTTAGGAGACATGGGAACCTTGGACAAATCAATTTCCCTCTTTAGGCTTCAGTTTCCTCATTTGTAAAATGAAAGCATATACTAGAATATCTTTAAGTTCCCTTCCAGCTCAAATAAATAAATATATATGTATGTATATGTATATTTCTGTATATATACACACATACATACATATATATGTACATACACATATATAGATAATACGTACTATCCATGTGAATATGTATATGTGGGTATGCACACAAGCTATGCATTACAAAGGTGGAATGATGAAATTAAGGAGAAAGTGAATAATTTTGTCAAAATAATATGATCATAAGTTGTGAATGAGGAACTGGCAGGCTGTATGATTCACTGATGTCCTTATGATGTTGAGAAAGAGAGGAAGCTCCCTAGCACTTCGGGTGGACCCCACCCCTCCTCTCGCGACATGAACTTATGGGAAGACATGGACAAGAGCCACACCAGGTCTACTTCATTAGGGAAAATTCCCATACTGAGGAGATAGCAGATCCATTGAACCTTCTGAGAATGGAAGAGGGAAGGGTAGTTGTGGAGTATGAAACATTTCCACAGAGGGCAGCACTGGCTGGGGTGGGAATAACCAAAGGACAGCATAAAGGCAAAAGGCTTGTTGGGCTAGTGAAAGGAGGGAAGAGAGGGGTTCAACAAAGAAAATGGCGATGCACCAAGAACGAAGTAACTTTCAATTTTGTCTAGGTCCTAGATGACAGCCAAGTGCTTCTGTAAAGCATTTTTCTCTTGCCTTTACTACTTTTGGCAGGTGTGTAGCAAGTCTCTGAATTAGACAAAGGAAAGGGAAGGGAAGGGAATAGCATTTATTAAGTACCTACTGTGTGCCAGTCACTATACTAAGTTCTTTTCAAATATTATTTCGTTTGATTGTCACAGCCACCCTGAGAAGTATGTGCTATTATTATCACCCTTTTACAGTTGAGGAAACTGAGGCAGAAGTTTAATGACTTTCCCCAAGAGATGTCTGAGGCTGGATTTGAACTCAGATCTTCTTGACTCTAGGCCCAGCACTTTACGTACTATGCTACCTAGCTGCCTCTAAGGAAGAGATAATTAATTTGAAATACTGCAAACTTCAACATCCATCAATTTTGTCCAGTCTTTTCTTCTCCAATTACATCAGTTCAGTCCAGCATCTCACCCAGTGTCTTCTCCTCCCACCCCAGAAGTGAAGGTAGAGGAGAAAAAGTGTAAGAGGACTAGGACCTATATTCATGAACCTTCTCTCTCTCTGTCTCTCTCTATCTGTCTCTTTCTCTCTGTCTCTGTCTTTATCTCTCTGTGTCTCTGTCTCTCTCTCTCTGTC
Source organism: Trichosurus vulpecula (assembly GCF_011100635.1). Lineage (NCBI taxonomy): Eukaryota > Metazoa > Chordata > Mammalia > Diprotodontia > Phalangeridae > Trichosurus > Trichosurus vulpecula. The sequence goes on along the minus strand of NC_050573.1, from coordinate 124,655,885 downwards.
TCTCTGTGTCTCTGTGTCTCTCTTTCTGTCTCTGTCTCTCTCTCTCTGTCTCTCTGTGTCTCTGTGTCTCTCTCTCTGTCTCTCTTCTCTGTCTCTGTCTCTCTCTCTGTCTCTCTGTGTCTCTCTCTCAATGAGGAGAATCTGAAGCCAGGTTTGTTTTATTCCAAACCCAGCACTCTGCCAAAATGTTTGTTGAATGAATTAGTGCATCGTATATTATCTAAGTGGATCAATAAATGCCTTCAATGAAAAAAGGCAACATCTTTGGAAGCCTACATACTATCTCCATGTCCTTGGATAAGTCATTTATCTACAAAGCCTCAGTTTTCTCAACTGTAAAATGAGATACTTTTTTTTTCATCTGGATGACAATCATGGTCATTTCCAGCCCTAGATCTATAATCCTATGCCTTTAAAGTCCTCCAAACTCTAATTGCTTTGCTACCCTCCCCCACATACACAACCACCACCCATGTGCCTGCCCTGCATGTTTGTGCATATTTTACCTCACTTTATCAAGTCAACAATTCCTTTGATTGGGGAACCAAGGAAATTCTGTGAATCAAGCTGGCAGCATACTAAAGCCATCTGAGACTGTCCCCAAGTCCAAAATATTACAAGGGACCTGCTGCATTATTAATCTGACAAAACTTTTTGCTCAGCAAGCCATGGCAAAGTTTGCAAAGACTAGCTTTGGGGTAATACAAAATTAAATATTTACAGGAAAACAAGTTCTTCAGCTCCAGGGATGTGCTCAGGGACAGCACATTTGACTCTTATCATAAAGAGCAAAGTCTCCTCTAGGATATTGGCAGCCACATATAACAAAAGACATGATTAAGGAGCCAAGACTGTCCACAGGCCGCAAGCACAGCTTTGCTATTGTTGCTGTATTTAATCTCACAACATGGACTCTCCTGTAGATGAAAAGGTCATTTCTTAAAGACACATTTTGAGTTGACAAAAAAAATGCCCTGTAGCCCACATGAAAGTAGGAATTTTGGTTTTTGCTATTGTTTTTTGTTTGCTGATATGACAAGGTGGCTAAGTAGCCTTGACCTGCTTACAGGCTTAGTAACAACCTCCATTTTTTCACATGCTCTTTAAAATGCTATCAGCAGACAGTTTGCCACACACTTCTTGAGAATTTGAAATGTGTTGGGGGTTTTGTGGGAATTTGGCTTGCTAGAGGCAAAGTTGTACCAAGGTCAGTCTCACACAAAGGTGAGGTGAGGGACTGCGTGTGAAGGCCGATTTTGCCTCCAAAACATCTCCCCTACAGGCTTATTTCACATGTTCGAAATCCCACCACTGAAGAGTCTTTACTTTGGGTTCAGAGATGACTTTCTTATGAAGGAATAACTGAGTATTTTCTGTATCTAACATGTTACAGTGTCTAGTGAGCTTATTAGATGTTTTACTCTTAACCGACAGCTATGACAATTGAAGGCTGAGGAGTTATACTGGCAGTTAGGCGGTGCAGTTAATAGAGTGCCAGGCCTGGAATTAAGAAGACTTATCTTCCTGAGTTCAAATCTGTCCTCAGTCACTAACCCTCTTTACTTCAATTTCTTCATCTGTAAAATGAGCTGGAAAAGGAAATGGAAACCCACTCCAGTATTTTTGCCAAGAAAACCCCCAAATGGGGTGATGAAGAGTAGGACGTGACTGAAACAACTGAACACCAGCAAGGGAGTTATATATGAATATGTGTATATATTAAGGCCATGCAAAAAATATGCATATACATACATGTATATTGTACATGTGTCTATATACACAAGCACACATGTACACAGGGGATGGGGCACATGTGAACATGCACAGTATATAGGTACATGAACAACATATGTATTTATATATTATATATAACATACTGCATCTCTTATATTATAAATATTTATATATGTAAAATGTGAAACAGGAGAGGGCATGCATTGAAGAGCAGTATAATGGTTGTGAGCAGTCATGGTTCTAGTAACATATTTTTTTATTTTTATGTAACTCCAAAGCGACTCTGTAGTTTAAAGTATATACATATTGCATGGTGTGTATGTGTGTATGTATATATGTATATATATGCACACATATATACATATATATATATACACACATACAAATGTATATAGGTATAAAACTATTTGCTAAAGATAAAGGCTCTTATAAACACAGTCATATTAACCCATTAGTGACTAAACATACTATATATGTACATGAATGTTCTAAATGGCCCACTGGATAGAGTTTCCAGGCATGGAGTCAAGAAGATCTGAGTTCAAATTCAGCCTCAGACACTTACTAGCTATATGACCCTGGGCAAGTCACTTTAACCTCTATTTATCTCAGTTTCTTCATAATAATAGCAGCTACCTTCCACGATTTGTGACAATCAAATAAGACAATAATTATGAAGTGCTTAGCTTAGCACAGAACCTGAAACACAGTAAGCACTATATAAACTTCGCTGCTATTATTATTATCATTATTATTATATGTTCACATGAATACATATGTATGTATATACTTACGCATTTCTTCCCTGGTCAGTGACATCTGGATATTGCATTCTATTCTGGGTACTACACTTTTAAAAGGACACTGATAAGGTTGAACTCATTCACTCATTTGAGTGCATTAAAAAATGATTACAATGGTTGAGGGGACTTGAAACCACAAGATATCAAGAGAGCTGGGACCAAAATTTGGAGAAGAGAAAGACTGGAGACACATAAGATAATCGCCTTCAAGTATCTGAAGGGGTTGTCCTAAGGAAGAGCAGTATGATTTATTATGCATAGTGCCAGAGGCCAGAACAAGGAATGAACTGGGTAGAAGTTATGGAAATGAAATCTTGAGCTGATCATAAGGAAAAAACAAACCAACAGAAACCCTCCACTTGCTTACAAATGAATCTGTACAAAAGTGGAACAAGCAACCTTGGAGGTGATATCCAGTTTTTGTTGAATACTTCAAAGAAGGGATTCTTGTTGAAGTCCGAGTTGGACTGTGGTGTATGTTGAGGTCCCTTCTCACTGGGGAGTTCTATGATTTAGTGACAATGACATTCAGAGTTAAGCTCAATCACTCTCCTGGAAACATAGCCCTGAGTTGCAATATACACTGCCCAGGTGGGACGCTGAGCAGATGGGACACAATGAACAGAAGCAATCACAAAGGAAAAAAAAAGCTGAAAAGCAAGATGGAGGTGTATAGCAGACCAGACAACCAAAAATGCCAGGAAAGCTACATACCTCCTTTAATTCTTTTTCTAAAATACTTCCATTCAAATCATAAACAGGGAACAGTTTATTCCCTATTCCTATTCACAAGTTAGTCTTAGATAAAACTACCCAGAATCTTATTCCAATTAGATCAGTGATGTCTGAGTAGGATTTGTCATATCTACAAAAGGAGCTAAGGAAATTCTTTTGATGCCAAGTTGCCAGGCAGAATTTCCATGGGTAGGAGGAATTTTCTGCTTTCTCTATCCATTCTGGAAAAGTACAGAAAGTGTAATCATTCCCACAGGCCTTATTATGCCTACATATGGGTCTAGGTCTTTAATATACTTAGCAGAGGAACTGGCCTTTTTTTTCTCCATTGCTTTTTTTTCTGGCAGTAACAGGGAGACATGACCAACCTGTAATAGAGTTAGTACATGCCCCTTAAAGCTAAAAGTTCTGTATTCTATTTTCAACCTCATAGATCAGCCAGTCTTCACCAAATGAAGAAAATATGTACAGCCTATGCTCAATTGTTCATACTAATGAAGGGGATCAGAAATATGCATATTACAAACCTATTATATACTTTCTAAAGTCTGTCAGCTTAAACTTTGGAATGCAGTATGATCTTTTATTCTTGCCAGTAGATTCATTTTCCTAAGTATGCTCTAATTATGATGACATGAATGGAAGCAACATATTCAGTGGAAAAAACACTGGCTCTGAAGTCAGAGGACCTAGGTTCAAATCTTGCCTTTGACCCTTCTTACCTATGTGACCTCAGGCAAGTCACTAAACCCTGGTAGACCTCAGTTTCTGGTGTGTAAAATCAGTGGGTTGTATTAGACCGATCTGATATCCCTTGTAGCTTTAGGTCCATGACTGCAAATTAATCATTCTCTTTATCAACAAACTAGTGCTTATTAACCAACCACCATGTGCCAAGCCCTGTGCTAAATGATGAAGACACAAGTAGTATTTAGTAGGCAACTAGGTGTCATGGCAGATTGAACATGGGAGTTGGAATCACTTACTGTTCCTTTGCCTCAGTTCCCTCAACTGTAAAATGTGGATAATAACACTACCTAATTCACAGGATTGTTGCAAGGATCAAATGAGATAAATGTGTAAAGTGCTGTATTAATGCTAGTTAATAACATTATTATGCTTAAGTACAAAGAATGAAACAATCTCTACTCCCAAGGACTTACACTCCAATACAGGAGACAAGGAAATAGATAGATAGATAGATAGATAGATAGATAGATAGATAGATAGATACATACATACATACATACATACATATTGGATGTGTGTGTGTGTGTGTGTGTGTGTGTGTACAGTACCCGATTCATCCAACTCTCGCCTCTGGCTCCAAGAAGCTGTAGCACACACAGAGGCCAAACCTTAGTGAACTATCTTGGCAGACAAGCTAAACCAGGTTGAGGGGAACAAACAGCCTCAAACCTGTTGATGAGTTAGGGGGGTGTCTACCCTGAGAGTGTGAAGACTTTTGCCAGCAAAACGGGCAGATGAGAACAGTTTGTTCAAACAGCCATGTAGGCAGCTGAAGCCAATGCTGTAGAGTGCTTAGAGCTTGGTCAGACATCAAAGACCCCAAGGTTGCCCACTGCAACCCAGGCCATCACCCATCATACTGACTTTTGTCCTGCCACTTCACTTTGACGACTCGGGAAGAGAGAGTAAGACTGATGACTTCATGCAACTCTGCCTCACTTAAATCCAATTCACAGGCAAGCTAAGATATCACCTGCGATGTCATTGGTCCTCTTTGAAAATGAAGGACAAACAACAATACACAGCAGCACAAACAGAAAATGCATAAATACAACTATGTACAAAGTAGTTTACGAAGGAAGGCACTAGCTATTAGAGGCGTCAGGAAAGCCTTCGTATATAAGACAATACTTGAGCTGAATCTAAAAGGAATAGAGATAGCTAACATTTATATAGTTCTTTAAGGTCTGTAAAGCAAAAATTTACAAGTATTATCTCATTTTGACATTAAAACCAACCTGTATTTCCTGAACACATACCAGCTGATCCCAAGAGGGAACCAGTCTAGCTATGTGTTAGAAAAACTGGCAGCCAGTCCAGGGTTTAAAAAGAAAATCAACCATATATAACACACTGTGGATAGTATAAAACAGGGTAATGAAAAGTTAGTTATATTGCAATAGTATTTATTGCCGTGTATCATTTACTCATCCAAAATTAAAAAAAAATTTAAATGTTTACATTTAGAAGACAATAAGGTCCTTGAGTCAGGGGCTGTATCTTTTGCCCCAGCCCTACTCCAGTGTCTTCTATGTCACAAACACTGAAAAATGCTTGTTGAATTGTAAATCGTGTTGGGTATAGAGAGAATAGACATTCGCACCATCAGTTGGCCAGTTAACATCTGTGTAATCTTAGAGTTCACGAAGTCATTTAACATCTGGCTTCAAATCTTTGTCTATAAAATGGCAGGTTTTAGCTAGATAACTCTAATTTCCCTTAAGGTGCTAAAGCAGATTCTGCCCTCACAGAGTTTATACTCTGATAAATCAGATGCAAAAATATATAAAATACTAAATAAGACGGGGCATGAATTAATAAAACAGTAATAAATTAATAAATATATAATAAATATAAATAAATTAATAAAAAGTAATAAAACATTTGTGAGGATTAATCACTCTAGTTTCACATTCTTCATTTTCATAAGATCCAGTCCAAATTTTGCAGCAAATTTCAGAGGGAAAATATAACTTTTATACTAATTTATTCAATAAATATTGTATTTATTGAGGGTCTAATAACCCTGAAACTATTTCTGTTTGTCTAACTCATCCTAAAATAGCCAGGGCATAAACTACTAACCGTCACATCCAGTTCCTGCTCTTCCACAATTTTAACTGTCCAAGATCGCCTGAGAGTTTGCTTTTGATTATTCATGGACCACTAAAGAAAACCTAGCCAAATGGTTATTAGGTAATCTCTGTCATGTTGAGTGAAGTACTTAATAACAAAGTCAGTGGGATTTGATGTTGGGGTCCGTTGCCCCCCAACTCCCAGGCCTTTGTCCAGCAAAGGCCTGATTTTGCGGACAATGAATGAGGCGGGAGACGAGATGGTTAGTAACTCCATTTGTTGTTTCAGCAAGCAGGATTTTTATGCAGTACTAGCCTTCGTTACTGGGTGCAAGCAAGCTCGTGCAAGATCCTCTAAGCCTATCAGGAGCCCCAGGGCCATGCATCACAGCTCCTGGACAACTCGTGTCCAGTGCTTGTTTGGAAAGGGGGCATGTGCTGTTCACAGCCTGCCTTATCAGAGGAGGAGGAGCCGAGCCAGACTGTGTAGCCCCAGATAATTCCTTTTTTCCACGGCACTGTCCTTGGGCTTCAACTCCCAAGCTCATCAGGCTCTCAAGAGCCCCTTACAATTTGTTACTTAAGCCACTAGCTATCTACTATGATTTCTATTTGGTTATCTATTATTGAATATATAAATATGTGTGTGTATATATATATATATATATATATATATATATATATATATATATACCTTAGCTATAAAAACAGCATTAAATCCATATTGACTAATTTAAAACTAAAAAATGGCCCAAATCTATTCATTAAACTTAGACTTTAACAGCTTGCTTCCTGTAAGATTACAGTAATCACCCTCCACAAATCTTCCCTTGGAAAACAATGGCCAAGGTCTAAAGGTTTGTTTTCCCCGATAGATTTTATTATAATCTTTTCTTAGCCACTCCACAAAGAAAAAAATTCCCCAGGCCAGGAGTTTAAAGGAATCCCTAAGTACCACGTCCTCTACAAATGTGCTTAACTACCTTTGTACATTATATTTTAGCCCATTCTCCTCAAGGACCTTGTGTACACAAGGGGAGAGAGTGCTCCCCAGCTTGAGGGATTTATTGTAATCACCATTTTTGTTAAACTGTATTCAACAGATGCAGCATTCTAGAAGTCAAAAAAGTACTACTGGTTGATTAGATGTTAATAGCACATTGGATGAGCGCTCACGAACAACAATATTAGAAATTCTAACCCCTCATGGTTACCCCTGGAAGCCAAAGATAACCATAATTATCAGTTTAAATGGCAGTTGAGAGGATGAATCCTGAGTGGGTACTATACTTTGATCTAAAATACGATATAATTTACAGGAGTGTCTAGTTCTTGTTCATTATATTCCTGTTAATTAGACCTATAACAGTGATGGAACCCAGTTCAGCACATATTTTTCTGAAGTCTAATGACTTACATTTTCCTAGTCCCTAAATGACTCTCTACTGAGAAATTCAGGTCTCTGGAAGTACTAACTAGAATTTTAATGGTCTAAAATAAAATTAATATAGCTTCAAAGATGCCAAATTTACCACCAAGGAATAGACATCACTGGGAGAATAAAGTTATTATTATTATTGTTATTGTTAATATAGTATTAGTTGTTATATATTGTTGATTGTTATTTATTTAACTATGTCTTGGCAATTAATTATAATTAATTGATATCAATTGTATATTATTGATTATTAATGTGTTAATAATCACCTTTTACATATAAAAAACTGAAGACTTTTTATAAGGAATAGAAGTTAAATAGACCTCTGTTCCCATGAAATTTGGGAAGCTAACCAAGATGAGTGAACTCTCAAAGGGAGAGAATAAGCAAATGAAAACATTAGGAGTACTCAGTTACACTTTCCGTGCTCTCATTCATGTTAAAGAATATCAAAGGAACCAGATAAATCTGGCAGAACACTTTCTGAAGGCCACATCATTCAAAGAAGAAATAGCTTTCTAGAAAATCATCCATCATTAGTGTTTTCTAATTGCTGCCTTTCAAACTTGTTGTGAAACGTTTCATTTTTCACTGAGACCCTGATACAATCATGTCTCCATGCTTAGTGAAAAGGAAAACATAGTTCTAGAAAAAGCAATTCATCTTTTCGTGTAGAATCATAGTAATAAAATAAGATCTTGAGGATCCTACCCCCAATTTATCTTTTTAAGGCAAAGCTGTGCTTATGCTATTCCTTTCTTAAAACAAAACAAAATCCCTTCAATGGCTCCCCATTGCCTATTGAATTAAGTTGCAAAAGCCTCCTAACAAATCTCCTGGTTTCTATATCTTTCCTTCTTTAATTTGTCCTATACTCCGCGGCTAGATTAATCTTCACATTGCACAATTTTGATTCAAGATAGAACACTTCCTTTTCTCTGAAAATACCATTCTCTTTCACCCTTCCAAACTTTTGTTAAGGCCATTGCCTCTGCCTAGAATATTCTGTGTCCTTTATCTTCCTGTTGAGGTCCAACCTATTTGTCCAGACCTATTAGAAAAACAACTGCCATCTTGAAAACTTTCCTAATCTCTCCCAACTGGAAATGATAACTCCTTTCTCCACACAAAGAATATTTTCTTTGTGCTTCTGTTTATCATATTGGCCTGTAAAATTGTTACCTATATGCTTGGCTTAATCTCTCTACTAGACTAAAAGCAAATTGATCAAGAGCGATATTGTACAGAGTGAAAAAATTTTAACTAAGTATAACAGGTCTTTGGCACAAACTCTCATTACCTAAGACAAAGACATCCATGGGGAAGATTCTAGAGACCTGTTTATTAGAAGACTGGCACATGCATGGAATTCTGTGTTGATCTACCATGTTGGTGGGAACAGCCTCTTTACATTAGCAGTGTGGACTGAGATCATGATATATGAATCTACTATATATCAAACTGACAAGTAAGAATTTTGTCTTTGGCTAATATTTCCAGTGAAAGGGAACTCTCTTATGAGATAGCTCATTCCATTTTGAGACTATTTTAATTGTTAGGGAATTTTTCTTCATATTTTAGTCCTAAATCTTCCATCCATTTCCAAATATTAATTATGTAAATGATAGTTGTTATATTTTTTCATCATCATTATTATTGATTCTCCTCTCTAGAAGTGTCAGTCAATCATTCAACAAGTATTTATTAAGTATTTATTTTGTACCAGGAACAGTTCTGAAATCTGAGGCACACAGATACACAAAGGCAAGTTTGTTGAGAACTGAGATCATGTCTTCTCAGAATATCATATTCTTATTGTTGGAGGGGATCTAAGAAGTGATCTAGTCCAACCTAGACCTGAGTTATCAATAAACAAGTCCAACAAATGGCCATCCAATCTTCTATAGAAATGCTGCCAATGATGAGTAAATCTCTACCATCCTAAGTTATCCTTTGAGCAGTCCTAATTTTTAGAGGTATTTTTTAACAAGTCAGAGAAGTCCTAGTTTTTAGGGGTATTTTCTTTTTAACAACTGAGAATGTGCCTCTTTGCAACTTCCAAGCAAAATGATGACCTTTAAAATACCTAGAGACAGCTATCATTCCCTTACATCTCCAAATCTCTTCTCCATTTTAAAAATACTAGCTCCTTCAATTTATCATTTGCATATATGTACACATTTATATGCATATGTTTGTGTGTGGAGAGAGAGAGACAGACAGAGACAGAGACAGACAGAGAGACAGAGACATAGGCAGATTCAGAGACAGAGAGAAGAAAAGAGCAAAAGTTAGGGAGAGAGACAAAGACAGAGAAAGAGTTATCTTCCTCTGAATAACAGAGGAGATAACAGACAACACTCCTCAAAATATCTTCAATTTGTCAATGTCCTTCCTAAAATATGATACCAGGGATAAAAGAGGAAAACTTGAAAATCAGAGGAGAAATAGATGAATTACAAACCAAGAAAATTTTAAAACTGAAAGATAAAATGAAAAACTGTCTTTGAAAAGTCTAAAATATCAATAACCTTGTAACCAACCTGATTATAAAGTAGAGGGAATTAAATCAAATTAACCAAACAAAAAGTGAACATAGTAAAATCAAAACATAGAAGGGGGAAAAAGGAATGTTTATAACCTACAGCATATAGGTATGTTCCAAAAAAAATAAAAATTCAAAAAATAGATTATCTAGAAAAATACAAAATACCCAAATTAAGAAAACACCAAAAAGAAAATTTAACTAATTCAGTGTCAAAACAAAGAAACAAAAATAGGAAACTGAACTATCAAAGGGGTGGGGAATTATCTTAGTCCAGTTAGATTTATAAGTGAATTATTCGTTCATAAATTATATATATATTATTCTCAAAATTGAGAAAAGGAACTATGCTAAAAATCATTTGATGAGATAAAAACAGACCTAATACCTAAAGATGAGAATGACAAAGAAAAGAAAGAGAACTCAAGGCTAATATCATCAATAAATATCAATTCAAAATTATTATGTAAAATTCTGGCAAAAAATTATAGCAATTTATCCAAAAAATCATTTATGGTGATCAAGTTGGATTTGTACCAGGGACAAAAGGATGGGTCAGCATTAGGAAAACACCAATTAATCATGATAGAACAAAATCATCAAAAAACACAATTATATTAATAGATGAAAAAAAAGCCTTTCACAAAGTAAAACACTCACCCTAAAAGCACTATAATTATAGACTTGTGGTTCAGTCATTCAGTCATGTCTGACTCTTTGTGCACCCATATGGGGTTTTCTTGGCAAAGATAATGGAGAGGCTTGCCATTTCCTTCTCCAGTGAATTAGGCAAATAGAGGACGAGTGACTTACCTAGGATCACAAAGCTAGTGAGTGTCTGAGACTAGATTTGAACTCAGGTCTTCCTGACTCTAGGCCTAGTGTTTTTATCCACAAAGCCATCTAGTTGCCTCCATGTGCATAGAAGGATCTTTTTAAAACACAGTAAGTATAGATCTTAAGCAAAAGACTAGTACTATGTACAATGGGGAAACACTTGAAGCTTTCTCAATAAATACAGGATTAAAGCAAGTGTGCCCTCTTTCTCCATTTTTATTTCACAATATTTTAGAAATTCTGGCAATAATAAATAATAAGAGAGAAAGCAATAACAAAACAGAATGAAAATGAAATCATTAAATTACTCAAAAGGCAGAAAAAATAACTTATTTGCTACTGAAAATTAGAAATTTCCGAGGGGAATTAGCAAATGAATCAATTGAAACAATATTTTCAGTAGAGTAGCAGGATACAAAACAAATCCACAAAAATCAAGAGCATCTCTATAACAAAATTAAGAAGTAACTAATAGGAAAGAAAATGCCATTTAAATTACTTCAAAAGGCTTAAATTATCTAGGAGTCAATCTACCAAAGCATACTCAATACTTCTAGATATACAGGTACAAAATGCTTCTTAAATAAATAAAGAACAATGTAAATAACTGGAACAATTTCCAATACCAATGATTAGGTTTGTTAACAAATGAAATTTAAGCTCTTACTTTCCTTTTCTTCAGAGTTGGGCATTTTCGTTGTTGCACCTTTTCTATTTCTTGGTTAGTTTTGTACTGACTTTTTTCTCTTTTTGTTGTTTATAAGAAATGGATCTCTAGAAGAAAAAAGGGCACAATAGGCAATATAGTTGATTTAAAAACAAATATCTGTAAACTATTTTTAATAGAACCAGAACCAAAAGCAATATTCAACATGTAGTTTAACCAGGACAGGGTACAATGAGACGATCAGTGTATTGGAGACCAAGATGTTCATGGGTCTTGGTAGAGAAGGGAACATGGAGGCTGTAACTGGTCATGGAGTCAGGACCCCAACTGAGAGTTCCCAAGTCCTTTGTGTCTCAGCACTTTCTTAAATCTATTTCCCTACTTCTGGGGTATTTAAGCTAAGATATGTGGACTTGATATTGCTCTTAATATTTTGGAAACTACATTTTAACATAATTTGTTTCCTTTGTAATCCTACATAGTTTATTTAATGAATTTAAAAATATTCTGAAGTATCCTTAGGCTTCACCAAACTGGTGAAGGAACTTGTGATCAAGAAACAGGATAACAATCCCTGTTATACCTCTATAAACCCTTAGGTATTGTCTGATTTCATGCCATCGACTTCCCACCAAACTATTGGAAATGACCCAATAAACTCATTCTTGCTAAGATGTCAATAGTAAGATGCCAATAAGATCCAGTCTCTACCATGTGTCTCACTATAACCAGCTACTTTGTATTCCCCCTTCCTCCAGCCTGGCTCACACAACCATTACTTTCATCTATGCTGTTGCTAGAATTTCCTAACTTTCTTGCCCCATCTTGAATTTCTTATCACTCCAGTCCACATTCCACACTGGACAGTTGTATCTTAGAGGACGTCTCTAATAATGCAGAATAATGAAATCTCCACGGGAATTTATTTTTATAATATTTCACTGTAACACTTTTAAGTTGTGTTACAACCCATGCATAGCAATAGTTTCAGGTGAGGAGGGAGAACATTCCAGTATCATCAAATAGCTTAAGGGCTGCCAATTGGAAGAGTGATTAGACTTGTTCTTTATATACAACCTTTTCATGTATTACTTTCCTCCATAATTTCCTATTATCCTGAGATACTGGCCTATATGGTGTTTCTCATATACCACATTACATCTCCAGCCTCCATGTCTTTGACTGACTGACTCCAATGCCTGGAATGCTCTCCCTCCTCACCCAAATACCTGGCTTCTTTCAAGACTCAGTCACTTTTGGGAGGGCACTTTTCCTCATCTGCCTTGACTGGTAAAGTTATTCCTTCTGAGGTTACACTCTATCTATTCTGTATGTATAAGCATATAGCATATATGTGTATATCTGCTTATGTACACATTATCTCTAAGCTCCTTACAGGCAAAAAGTGTTTTTTGGCTTTGTGTGTCTGTGTGTCCCAGAGTTCAGAACTGTTCCTGGTACATAGCAAATACTTAACAAACCCTCGTTGATTGATTGACTGACACCTCTAAAGAGGAGAGTCAATAATAATGATGATGATAAAATAGCTATCATTTACATAACTAATGCTTGGAAATTGATAGAAGATTTAGGGCCAAAATATGAGGAAAAATTCTCTAACAATTAGAACAGTCCAAAAATGGAATTACCTGTCTCATAAGAGAGTTCTCTTTCACTGGAAATGCTAGTCAAAGACAAAATGCCTATTTGTGAGCTTGCTATATAGTAGATTCATATATCAGAGAGAGGGATGGACCCTATACGCTGTAAGATTCCTCCCAACTCTGAGATTCTACAATTCCAGAAACCTCGAAGGAGCTGCCAAAGGGAACAAGAGAAGCATCATGTATCTAAACGCGGCTTAGAGTTGAACCCTCAATTACTGCCTCATTGGTGAGAATAGAACATCAGAAACAGGCTCTAAACCTAATACTGCATGACAAGAATCATATTACTTTCAACCTGAACAGTCTCAAGGGTATTACCCAGTCACTCAAGCTTACAACTCAATGTCAGCCTTCACCCTTCTAAGACACACACCCCACATATCCAATCTGTTGCCAAGTCTTGCTATCTCTCAGCTATGTTCCTTTCTGTAGGACAGAAATAATCCTCATCACCTTTTGCCCAGACTTTTGTAATAGCCTTATAATTGGTCTTCCTATCTGAAGAGTTCTCCTATTCCAATACATTTTCTACCAAGCTTCTAAGGTAATTTTTTTGCAGTGTGAATTTGACCATCTCTCTCTCTCTCTCTCTCTCTCTCTCTCTCTCTCTCTCTCTCTCTCTCTCTCTCACACACACACACACACACACACACACACACACACACACACCCCACTTCCAAGGCTCTATATTACCATCAGGATCAAATATAAATTCTACCTTTCTAGTATTATCCTTCCTACTTTTCTAGTATTATCTGTCACTTTATCCCCCTACATAGATTATATAATCTAGCTACACTGGATGACTTGAATGTAGTTCCTTGAACATGACTCTTGTATCTAATCTTTGTACCTTGGCACTCCCTGTCCCTCCTGCCTAGAATGTTCTGTCCTTTCACTCGACCTCTGGCCTCCTTCAGGACTCCAAGTTTACATTCTTCAGGAAGCTCTTCCTTGTCCCCCTAGCTGACAATGCCTCCACTTTCAGATTACCTTCCAGTATATGTAAATACTGATTTACATGTTGTCTTCCCCATTGGAACGTATATTCCCTGATGTCAGAGACTGTTGTTTGTCTTTCTTTGTATTTCCTTGGCACAAAGTAAGCACTTAATAAATGCTTGACCAGAGCATATCTTGGTGAAACTCTTATAAAGTCTCCCAAGGGATGAACTCTTAATGTTCTGATGACAGAACAGAGAAAAGGAATGAGGGACCAGAAAGATGGATAAAGTGTCCTGGTGAGAGCTAAATTCAATAACAATCAATCACAATGACTATGTGGTCTGTCTAAATCCCATTTCAATTCAGTACAATTAAATTCAGTGAACATTTATTAAGCGCCTACTTTGTGCCAGATACTAAACTAGACACTGAATGAAATAGTCACTGACAGCTAGGAGCTTAAATTCTACCAGGTGGAAACATGTATAGAGATAAATAAGTAGTAAATAAAAGTATAGTAATTGGGGAGAGGAAGGCATTAGCCATTAGATGAATCAGTAATGGACTTGTTTAGGAAGTGGTATACGAGCTTAGTCTTAAAAGGAGCTAGGAATTCTAAGACACAAAAGTCAGGAAGGGAAGTAGAGCAGTCCAGGCACGGAGGACAGCCTGTGCCAAAGAGGTGGAATGTCACATATGGGAAATAACAAGTACTCTAACTTGTCTGGATTTTAAAGTCTACTGTAGAGTAATGTGAAATCTGAAATTATGATTATATGATTTATATACTTATTAAATGTGTATATATTTATATATTTATGTAAGCATGTTGGGAAAGGTTTTAAATGACAAAGAGAAAAGCTTATAAACATCTTCAAAGCAATAGGGAGCCACTGAAGTTTCTTGAACAGTAAGACAAGCAATATAATTAGGCCAGGGCTTTAGGAATATCATTCTGGCAGTTGTGTGGAATATGGATTGAAGAGGGGAGAAATGAAAGGCAAGAAGACTAATTGTAAGACTATTGAAAATAGACTTTTACTGAGAGGAGCAATTTTTGAATCCTGGTTCTCTTATTGTCTATGTGACCTTGGGTAAGTCATTTATTCTATCTCTTTGGGCCTCCATTTTCTCTTTTGTAAAATGAGGAGAGTGAACTAGATAGTCTTTCAATTCTAAATCTATGATCTTAAGTTATAAAAGGATTGCAGGTTGACCTCAATGGAGGGAGTTTCCATGCTAGATGTTCACTACATCAATGAAATTATGGATCTTGATAAAAGAAAAAAAAAAGAAAAAAAAGCTCAGTGGATAGAGAGGCACACCTGGAGTCAGGAAGTCCTGGGTTCAAATTTTCCTCAGACTCTTACTAGTTCTGTAACCCTGGGCACACTGTTGAACTTCTGTCAGCCTCAGTTTTCTCATCTGTAAAATGGGGATAATAATAGCCCCTACGTCACTGGATTGCTATAAGTGCAAAATGAGATGATATTTATAAAGCCCTTTGCAAACTTTAAAAAGATATATAAATGCTAGCTGTAATTGCTATTACTTCTATAATAGTTTGATATTTAAATATTCAGATTTTCATGCATCTTGCATCCCCAGTGAGATTATAAATTCTTTGGGGACAAGAATCATGCATTACACTTTCTTTTGTATCCCATCCAATGTTAAGTACACAGCATGTACTAATTAAATAGCTTTTATTGAATTTTCAAGGTTCTAAAAGGATAAAGTAATTAGTCAGGTATTTCATAGGCAAATTGTTAAAAGTATAAATCCTGGAGTCCGGGCACAGGAATCCTACAATGGCACAAAACAAATAGCCCTGGCATAGTCTTAATTTCCTCCTAACATAAGGCTTTATGAACTCACTGCAACTGCAATTATTTATGTCAAATATTTGTAGATCACTTTTAAGAACTGCATGATGTCTATTCCTCAGAATTTTCCAGTTTGGCTTATAAACATAAGTTTCCATGTGACTCTTGGAGAAGAGAACTTTACACAGCTATAATTTGAAGGTCAGTGGGAACTTAAGATCATAGAATTAAGAACTGGATGGGACCTTAGAGATCATCTAGTCCAGCTTGGTCATTTTACAAGTAGGGAGGTTGAAGAGTATTTCCTTTTTAAACTTCAGCCAATTGATTTTTGTTATTCTTTTTTCTTTTAGTCAGATCCAAATTCTCTCCCTCCTCCACCCAATGAGAATGCGAGAAAAAATAAAACCTACTACAAATACATATACCAATGCAAAACAATTTCTGCTTTAGCTATATTTTACAAAGTAAGAAGAAGAAAGGAAGGAAGGAAGGATGGATGGATGGATGGATGGAAGCAAGCAAGAAAGAAAAAAAAGAAAGAAAGAAAGAAGGGAGGGAGGGAGGGAAGGAGAGAGGGAGAAAGGAAGGGAGGAAAGAAGGGAGGAAAGTAGTGAAAAAGGAAGAAAAGAAAAGAGTGGAGAAGGAGGGAAGGGAAGGAGTGAAGAAGGAGGGAAGGGAAGGGAAGGAAGGAAGGAAGGAATGAAGGAAGGAAGAAAGAAAGATGCTTCAATCTATATTCTGTGTCCATTAATTCTCTGTCTGAAGGTGGATAGTATGTTTTATCATGATTCATTTGGAATTGTGGTAGGTCATTCTGTTCATCAGAGTTGCTAAGTCTTTCAAAATTGACTATTTTTACAACATTGCTTTTACTGTATAAATTGTTCTGGTTCTGCTCACTTCGCTTTGCATCAGTTCACAGAGATCTTCCCAGGTTTTCCTGAAACCATCCCCTTCACCATATAGTACAAAAGTATTCTATCACATTCATGTATCAAAACCTGTCCCTTCATTCCCTAATTGTTGGGCACCCCCTCAGTTTTCAGTTCTTTGCTACAACAACAAAAAAAATACTACAAATACATATATGTACATATGTGTGTCATTTTTCTCTTTCTCTGATCTCTTTCAGGTATAGCCCCAGTAACAGTATTGCTGGTCAAAGGGTATGCAACAGTATAATAGCCTTTTGGGCATAGTTCCTAATCACTTTCAAGAATGGTCAGACTAGTTCATAGCTCCATGAACGGTATACTTGTTTACCTATTTTCACAATTTCCTAAAGTATTTGTCATTTTCCTTTTTTTTGTCATCTGAGCAAATCTGAAGAGCATGAGGTGGTACCTCAAGGTTGTTTTCATTTGAATTTCTCTAATTATTAGTGATTTGGAAAATTTTTTTCATATGGCTATTCACTACCTTAATTTCTTCCTCTGAAAACTGCCTATTTATATACTTCGACTGTTTATCAATTGGGGATTGTGACTTTCCCAAGGTCACATAGCCATCAAGGAGCAGAATTAAGATTCCTGCCCAGATCTTCTGATTCCAGTCCAATACTCTTTCTACCACAAAATTCTGCATCCTTAAAATGATACAGAATTAATTTTATTTGATGTTTTGCTAACCTAAGAATCTAATAGTTTAGGAAATCAGCAATGGGAAAAATTTCATTCTGTTTAAAATGTTTTAAAATGTTTCTTAAAATCAAATCAGAAAAAAATTAGTAGACTGATATAGTATGATAACTGTGGTTATGTAATGGAAACCCACCAGTCACACCTAAATGTTTATGGATTTTGGTTAAGGACACAAACACAGCAGCCTTTCACTTTCCTTGAACTGTTAGAAAGGAAGGAGGAAAACAAGGAAAGCTGAATTCTGTTAGTTTATTAATCAGGCTTTATAATGTTTTCCTTTGTTTTGAGTAAACTTGCTAATCCCCTTCCTGATTGAAGTTACCAAACCTGGTGAGTCATCAAAACAAAGGGGCATCAGCTCAGGAATCAGAGACATTTAGTTTACAGTAGAAACCACATTTTACAAATAATCTTTCCATATTTCTTTTTCCCTTCAAGTTTCCTCAAGGAAAACAATGTTGATAGATTTTCCTTCTTACAAAAAGATGATGGAAAAGGGAGAATCAATGAATATCTATTGCAAACAGGAAACCACCGAGTGTGGAATGTTGATGAAAAGGGTCCAGAGAAGCTCATAGAACAGTGTAGAACCATTCCACCAGCCCAGCAGCCTAAATATGAACCCCTTAGCACATTCCTACCAATATCTTATTTTAAAATTTGAGTGGTTTTCCTTCTCACTGAACAATGCAAAATAAGGAAAGCTAAAAAGTCTCTGATTAGTATGATTAAATCCCTGTGATTGAATTAGGAATAGAGACTGGACCTATGATCTCATTGGAATAAAGAACTCAGAAGTGAGAAAATTCGCTTTTACCGATGCTTAGCAACTGATAGTCTTCAGGCACAGCTTCTAAACGATTTCTCTATCATGTACCCCTTTGGCAATCTGGTGAAACCTTCTCAAAAGGATGGTTTTAAGTGCACAGAATAAAATAAATAGGAAACCAGTTATATTGAAATACAATTGGATCCGAATATATAATTTTTCAAAAAGTTCACCTGAACATAAGGTTAAAAAGAATTTTCTTCAAAGGACTTATGATGAAAAATGTTATCTATCTCCATAGGGGGGAAAAAACTGATGGAGTCTGAATGCAGATTGAGGCATACTTATTTTTTACTTTCCTTTTTTTTTGTTTCTTTTGTTTTGGTTTGGTTTGTGTTATCTTTTGCAACATAGCTAACATGGAAATGCCTTGTGTGATTGCATATGTATAGCCTCGACCAAATTTCTTGCCTTCTCAAGGTATGGGAGGAAAGGGGAGGAGGAGGATTTGGGACTCAAAATCTTTTTAAAAAGAATGTTAAAAATTTTTGCTTGCATGTAATTGAGAAAAAAAAAAAGCTATTATTTTAGAGAGTTGCCAAGACTGCCTTATCCACAGTCACATAACTGGTAAGGATCAGAGGTAAAACTTGAGGCCAGCTTTCCTCTTCTTCAAGGCCTTCTCACCACCCTCTGATGCCATTGAATTAAATGAGGGTTAATAATGTCTTTTGTGCATAAGGTGACCTGAAACCCAAAAGGACCCACAAGCCTTTTTTGTACATTGAGCAAATACCAGATCACTCTAAGCTTTGAGGTTGTTTAAGAGACATGTTACGGGTACTGGCTTACAATATCAAGGAAAGTTTAGTCATTTGCAAAACTGACAAAGAAAGGTTACTTAGGTAACACCATGACCAGAGTCTGAAGAGAAAGGACCAGGTCAGATGGAAACTAGCATTTGAGTCCCATGGAGATGTCTACAACATAGTGACAGCACCCCCAGGGCTAAATAGATAAGCATTTTACATAAAGAGAGTAAATGTAAAATGTGAAATGCAAGAGATTATGAAATCCCTAGGTCTCAAACCTTACGTGGGCAGTATTCTTAAATGTTGTCCCACCCCTTTACAAGTCCATTTATCACCAATTATGCTCTCAAATCTGACAGAGTAAAACATCTGTAGGGAAATCTGACTTTACAAGAAAGCAATTCCACTTAGATCATCTTTAATCTGTATTCTTTTGAGGCAGAAGGATGTTACCACTCCAAGGGATTTCAGAACCACTTGAAGTAGTCCAAGTCCTTCATTCTATTTCTGAGGAAACTGAGATTCAGGGAGGTTAAGGTAATTATCCAAGGTGTCACAAATGGTTAATGGCAAAGCCAGGGCTAAATCCAAGTTTCTTAATTACCAGATCAAAGCTGCCTCCACTTCTCAAAGAGTCCTTGGGGGATAAGACACAAATGTATCCTTGAAAATAACATCTCTAAATAAATAAAATTTAAGAGCAAGTCATTGACTTCTATAGAAATTAAGATTTCTGTCAATGACATTTTTTTTTGCCAAATAAATAATGCGTATTTTAGTAGAAATTTAAAAATTGATGTCTTCAATTTGATTCAAAAAATGGAGCAAAATTTCATTCAAATAGAAACTGGGAGCCACAAAACCCTAAGATCCCCAAAGCTACTTGCTGACAGAAAACAACATGTTAACATTATCTATGGGCTATTGCATTTTTATTTATTTTGTTAATCTTTTCCTAATTACATTTTAATGTGCTTCAGGCAGAGTTTAGGAGTGTTGTGAACCACATGCACAGCCTCTTTGATACCTCTGAACTAGATTACCTTTAATTTCCCTCCTAATTCTAAATCTTATGGTAGAGATGCCTGTTTTGTTTTTCTTTTATTATTGGGGAGGATAGGTGTTCTTTTGGGGTTTCTTGTTGTTGTTTTTGGTTTGGGGTTTTTGTTTTTGTTTTTATTTTTTCCAGACCACTGTCCCAGGATCAGGTCTTTAATTCCCAGGCCAGAATATTGTAGAAGGAATTCTCAACCTGGTGGAGATGAAATGGATGATTTTTCTAAGGTTCCTTCTGAATCTGAGATCCTTTAATGTTCAATGATCCTATTATGTGTAGTTAAACACATTGTTGTTCAGTCATGTCTGACTCTTCATGGCACAGAATGGGGTTTTCTTGGTAAAGATGATGGTTTGCCATTTCCTTCTTCAGCTCATTTTACAGATGGGGAAACTGAGGCAAACAAGTTCATGGTCAAACAGCAACTGTCTGAGGCTGGATTTGAGCTCAGGCCTCCCAGACCCCAGGCCCAGTGCTCTATCCACTGAGCCACCTACTGCCAGTTGAAGACATTAGCAGTAACTTAGGAAGGACTAGACCAGAATCATCTTCAGTGTTCCTTTTAGCTCTACTTCTTCTAATGAAATAATCTGGCTATGAGAATGTGTCTGTCATAGTGTTGGTGGCAGAGCATCAAGGTTCAAATCCTAGTTCTTCATCAAATCCTTTCTGGCTCCAAACATTTACTCTTGTTGGGCTTCAATTTAGTCATCTGCAAAATAATCAGACTGGACTAAAAGATGATCTATTTAAGATCCTTTCCAGCTCTAAATTCTATTATTGATCCTCCCTAGGAAACACTTCCTGAACCATGAACTTCTGTAACTAGGCATACTTGAATGTAATAAAACCACATGTCTTCAAAATATATTCCTTTCACTAAATTCATACCGGCCTTTGCCCCCCATAGTTTGAATTAATGAGGTTTTATTGTATATTCATTTAGATGTTTGCAAATACTTTCCAGGAAAGATGGAAAACAAACAAAAGAGCCACCCCAAACTATTCTGTGCTCTGTGGGTTAATGAATGCAACGTGGGTCAAATAATTCTAGTTTGATACTGTTGGGAGGGGGCCTATAGTGACCATGGAATGTTCTCTACTACACAAACTCTATCTGCAGACTATTCCAAAATCTCAGTGCAGCTGGGCAGAGAAATAAAAATGGATATATTTTACAGAAAATTTTAAAAGGCAGCCTAATAGGAAACAGACATTGGGAAAGAGTCATTCATTCATTCAACAAGCCTTATGAAACACCTCTCTGTAGCACACAGTGTGCTAGGCTGTATGGAGACAAAACAAAACAAACAAAACTAGCCCCTGCCCCTAAAGAGCTTATATTCTATGGGGCAAAAATGGAGAAGAATGAGGGAACAACATGTAGGCTCATATATTTCAAGCTAGAAGGGACTTTAAAGATCATCTGATACAAAACCTTCATTCTATAGATGAAGAAACTGAGGCCCAGGGAGGAATGTGCAAAAAATTAAGTGTAAGAGTCAGAACTAAGCAATGACTGCATTTTAAATATTCGCATCCCTATTCCCAGAGGTTCTGAAAAATTTTTAAGGGCCATACTCCAGAGCAAAAAAGGAAAAAAAAATAGCATCAGGAGAAGTGAGTTAGGTGTCTCAGCAAAAATAAGAAATTAGGTACCTCTTGAAAAGGTCAAACAGTGTCAGTAAATAAGGGCCCTGTTATCTAGTGCATCAAAACTATTAGTCTGAGGGGTTGTAAGAGCCTTGAAAAGACATAAAGTAGGGGGAGTCAGTATCGAGGCAAGCAGCTAGAAATGTGGTCTCCCCTAACAAAGAATCCCAATCCCTGCAACATGGAGAAATTGACTTCAGCTGTCTGGGTTTAGCTGGAGTGGGTCTTGATTTGAAGCCTAGGGCAAAATGCCTTGAGAGAATCTGTAGAATAAGCCTTTCTCTTTGTTTTCTGCTGTCTGTCTTGTGTTTCATTCTGCCTTCCATTTGAGAAAAAAATAAATAAAATGGGTGTATAATTGAATTAAGAGCAGCAAGTCCCAAACTGCACAGTTCTTCACGTGAGACTGAAACCAGAATTGGTTTTGATCTTAAGACATCCAGATGCCTCCCTTTTACAGATTTCTTTAACCTACCCCCAGCCCACTCTAAAAAAAAAAGAAAATCATTGTCTCAATGCTCCAAAGTGAGAGAGGGAAGAGATGATAGCAAAGAACAAAAATTACCCCATCTTCCCCCAACTCCCTCTTTCCTTTAAACTTGATTGCTCCTCTTCTCATATATTGGTCTAGCAAGAAAGAAGTATCTGCCTAAAAGGTTGGTAAGGCTGTCAAAGAGGAAAGAGAGCTGATTCTGACCACATCTCACAGAACCAAGACATAAGGCTTAAGAGATAAACAAAATCTGGACTGCATTTTTTACAGAATCAAAACCTATGAAGATGGGAACAAAAATTCAGTCAATTTTTGGAAGGTTTGGCCTATATGGTCACATATATCTAGCTACTTTGAGTTAGTTGTTTATTTCATTTTTTCCAGCTTTTTTTTTTGCAGGTATAGACATAGCTTCTGTCACCTTTGTTGTTTTTTTTTTTCTCGTCAGTCAATAAGCAGTCCAGGTACTGTGCAAAATGGTGTACAACTTTGGTTGCAAAGTTCCTTTAGATAGGAAGAATATATATCCTTATTAGATGTTTATTCATCGTCTCTGACCTGCATTTATCCAGTTTGTCAAAATTGCAGCTTTTGCTTGAGGTGGGCTAGTCCTCACGATTTTGCAAATTTATCTTGTATTGTTGTTGTTTTGAATCTGTATTGCTCACATGTGTATTTTGTCCATTGTTACAAAAATATAAAAATAAAATCTTTCTCAAATTGAAAAACTCTTGATCATTCTCACTGCAAAATTTTAATCACCCTAACTTATCAAGGAATTCTGCCAGAGACAAATAGTCATTCCTTTCTTTAGGAAGGGTTCTCAAAAATTGCCCATTCTTATTTCTTTAATCCAGGTTTTGATAGTAGTTTAGAAAGAAATGGGAGACATAAGGTCTTTGAACATTTTTTGTGCCTTCTAAATAGGGGTGGAGGGAGAAGGTAGAGTGTTCATATGCAGAATGTGTATATACATGCATGCATATATACAAATAATACATTCTGTATTGTCCCTCTTCTCCTATTGAGAAGGCACAAAGATACCTATGTATACATGTATAATATTTGTGTAGGTAGAGATGTAGATTGGACCTGTGATAAAATTGGTATAGGGAACTCACAGGTAAGGAAAAACTCTCTACCAATGCAGGTTGTTACCTTCTCTACCATTTGCAGTGGTAGAATACTTTATAGATCACTGAGAAGTTAAGTAACTTGTCCAGGGTCATGCAGCCAGTATATGTCAGATGAGAAATGAACATGGGTCTTAGTGTTTTCAAGGCTAGCTATTCTGCTTCTGGGGATGTGTTTACATATGAAGAGAGTGTCAGATAGTGGAAAGAACACTGGTTCTAGGGTTAGAAAATCCGTATGAAGATTCTACTTCTGATCCTTTTTATTTGTGTGATCTTAGGCAAGTCACTTAATCACTTTAAATCCAATTTTCCTTAACTATAAAATGAAATTGTCACCTTTCTCATAGGGTTGTTGTCAAGATCAAATGAGATTATACGTAAAAAGCCCTTAATGTGATATTTAAATTTTATCTACTAATCCATCTATCCCTCTATCTATATATCTGTCTTTTTGTCTTTGAATTTATTCAGAAACATATGCTCAGAGCCTTAAAGAGAGGGGAGGAAATAATGCAGGATATCAGCTCTTTCAAAAAGATTTTCAAGTGACCTTGCTAAAGATTCTCCCATTCCAGATGTGGTCTTTTCCTTTTTTAGGCCAAAAGCAAAAATAAAGAAAGAACAAAACCTAAGTGTAAAGGTTACATAGCTCTTAATGAAAAGCTACTGATGACTGATCTTTGAAGAAATGCTTGATCTACCATTACCAAGCTTCTGAACTAATTCCTTTCTGATGCAAGGCCACATCAAATTTGTTTATAGAGTTTAAACCCAGGCTTTCTCTCCTGAAGTTTTCTAAAACCCTATTTGCTCAGACCTTATAGCTTATTTATGATGTCTCATAGCATAATGCTACCCTTACATGGAGAGGCAGATAATGGACATCATACCAGACTTGGAATAAAGAAAACCTGGATTCAGTCCTGCAGCTAACATTTAGCAAGTTGTGTGACCAAGGACTAATAGCTAAACTACCCTGAAACTCAAACAACTCTTTAAGACTAGTATTATAAAAGAGTCAAGATCTAAGTCTGGTGGAGGGAGTTTCCATGCTATTGAAATCACAGGTCCTTGATGCATTGACTTCCTCAGAATATATGAATTGAAATCATATCTGTGCTCTCTACTCTAAATATATTATTACAACATAGCATTATATGGAATTTTTGTTATTTTTGTACTAGACCTGAGATATCATTGGGTTAGGAAGTTAGGGAGCTCCTGGTGAGAAACTCCCTCTACCAATACAAATATGTACCTTCTCTGCAACTTAAAGCCTTACAGAGTTGCCTAGGTGCCCTGAGAAATTAAGTGACTTCTGTAGGGTCATACATTACACCCAACAGACATCACAGACAGGGTTTGAACTCAGGACTTCTCAGCTACAAAATCATCTGTAGATCCGTAATGCCATTTTGCCTCTCCTGTATGTGGACTAGTATCTATAATACAGAATGCTTACCATTCTTTTCATTCGAATCTTATGAGGTCAGATCTATATAGGATCATGTTAAATAAATAAATAAAGGAAGGGATAAATAAATAAATAAATGAGTGAATGGATTGATCAATCAGTCAATCAATAAATAGATAAATGAATGAATGCATTCATGAATAATTAAATTAACTACAGGTATTTGATTCACAGATCAGTTTCTTCAGGAGCAAAGGCATTCCAACCCCCTACCCCCCATAGTCTGACCCTTTTTCTGTGATTAGTAATCAGAATAGGTAGTTTGATTTGGCTGCCATATTGAAGGCTGAGTGAGGCTGGTAGATAGCTTGAGGTTGGAACTTCTGACCTGGAGCGGCGGTAAATCAGGCAGGTGTCTGCACTAAATTTGGCTCCAATATGGTAAGTCCCCAAGAATGGCTGCATGAAGGAGGGGCAAACTGTGCCAGGTCAGAAATGCAGAAATGTAGTAGGTCAAAGTGCCTGTGACTATCAGCAATGGTATTAGACCCATGAGTGACCACTGCACTTCTAAGTCCAAGTGAGATAATAATAATAACAATATTGATAATAATACCAACATTTATATAGTGCTTATCATATGTGCCAGGCATTGGACATTGTAATTGCTTTACAATTATAATTGCTTTACAATTATTACATAATTTGATCCTCACAATAATGCTGAGAGGTAGGTGCCTTTATTATCCCCGTTTTACAGATGAGGAAATTGAGGCAAATAAAGGTTTTGACTTGCCTAGAGTCACAGAGTTAGTAAGTATCTGAAGGTAGATTTAAAATCAGGTCTTCGTGACTTCAGGCTTTACATTCTGTCCAATGCACCACCTAGCTACCCAGGTGATAGGGAAACCTCAAAATATAAATCTGAATTCACAAATTTCTGTTTTGTTTGTTTTAATGGAGTGGCTCTAATACACAAAGGATTCTAAAAGTCATAAGAAAAATTAGATGGAGACTTCTGCCATATCTCTGTGATATTAGTGCACCCCACGTTGATCTTTCTCCATCTTCCTATAGGCTCCGTAGGCCATCCTTAATCCTGTAACAGGAGTTACCTTTTCCTATATACTTAGAGCTATGCTTGCTTAAGAGTGGAATATAGTATTGAGTATTGTATGCTCGGTATGTGCCATTCTATATTAAGATACTGTGGTGGTGTGCCTAGAAGTATTTGAAACTCATCTTTAATTAGTTAAACCTCAGGAACCCCTGGGACAGAAGGGGGTATTATTAGCCCTTTTGCGCTGATGTAATATTTGGCCAAGTTATATGGTATAAGCCTTTAATAGATGCTGTCTGTGGACAGACCAAAATTTCCATTATAGACATGCCAAGTGTAGGCAAAACATCACACATCTTTTATTCAGTAAGTGGTGCATAAGGCCTAGCACTAAATAAAGAGACATAAAACTAAGCAAAGACTAAGTCTAGACATTGAAATTCTACTCTTAAGTTTGGTATTGTCACTATGTGGGTTTTCATCCAATCCCGTCCCACCTTTCTTATTCCTATATCCCACCTAAGTGTACTGGGAACTCATTTACTATCCACTTTAATTTGTGTTAGGCAGAGCTGATGGAAAGGGGGTTTTAAAGGAACAATCAACGGCCCAAGTCAAGTCAACGGTCATTTGGGGAAGGGAACAAGCATTTATTAAGCACCTACTATGTGCCAGCCACTGTGGTATGTGATTTACGAATGTTTTCTCATTTGATCCTCAACGATGCCAGGGGATAGATGCTATTATTATCCCCATTTTAAAGTGGAAGAAACTCAGGCAGGCCAAGGTTAAGTGACACGCATGGAGTCACATAGCTAGTAAATATCTAAAGACAGATTTGCAATCAGGCTTTTGTTACTCCAAACTCAGCACTCAAACAACTGGCATCTAGATTCCTCATTTGTTATTGAGGAATTTTATTATATGAGCAAAGTACTTCACTAAGTGCTAGGTACACAATGACAGAAGTAAAGCAGTCCCTGCCCTCAAGGAGCTTATTTTTTTTTCCATCTTTTCACAGATGTCCTACCTTTACTTAGTCTAGTTGGCACTTATTGGATCTCTCACTTTTTCTTGGATTATCTGCTCAGGAAAGTTGTTTATAAAGTGACCTATATTTTTCAGATTCAAATGTGTCAGATTTATTTTACTGGTTAGCCAAAGTAACCTCCCTACCATGAGAACTCCTAGAAAGGAAATTCAGAGGTTTGTGGCCAAGAATCAGAAAGAAAGAAATGAATTGGATGGTGTAGCAGCCAAAGTTAGGGACTGATGGAGATGGGATCTGAACACACAAAAGGAAAAGACCATGCCTTTGGGATCTGGACCCCAAAAAGGAAAAGCCCCTGGACTTTCCCACATGGTGCAGATCCCTGGTGTTTGCCTAGGACACCTGACCCTTCCGGCCCTTCTTTGTTACCTCCTAGTCACTCCAGAATACTTGGCCACTCCTAGATCCTTCCCACAGTCTTTCTGTGTAGAAGGTCCATCTTGCCCCCCATTAAATTGCTCAGATTCCTGAAGAGTCTGGCCAATGCTAAGATTCAGTTTGGCCTACTTGTCAGTACAAATGTACTTGTCAGTACAACCTTTATTTGCCTCAATTTCCTCATCTGTAAAACGGGGATAATAAAGGCACCTACCTCTCAGCGTTACTGTGAGGATCACATTATGTAATAATTGTAAAGCAATTATAATTGTAAAGCAATTACAATGTCCAATGCCTGGCACAAATGTCACAAATTAAAATATTGCCCATCCCAGCTGGTATTCTAATAAACCTTGTCTTTGGCTGAAAGAAGGCTTGGGTCAAATTCATTCGAGGCAGGACCTGCATTGCTTGCCCTTGAATTTCTGGGTCCTAGCACCCCTAGAACTCAACAGGACTAGGGCTAGACATAGTTAGTTAGTTATGATGTTTAGATAAGGATAAGAACTGGCTCTGTGATTTCTTTGATTGAAGGAACTCCTGAAGGAGGAAAGTCCTTCACCAGTGTAAGTTAGCACCTTCTCTGCAACTTCAAGTCTTAGAACAGAAATTCTTAATGATTTTCATGTCAGAGACCCCATTGGTAGTCTGGCAAAGTCTAAGGACCCCCCTCTATGCATAAAATAAAATATATAACATTCCAGAAGAAACCAGTTATTTTAAAATAAAGATGTTTATCTTTTTCCAAGTTCATCAGTTTTCTGAAACCTAACTACAGACCACGTGAAAAAAACCCCTCTTGCGAAGTTCCCTAGAATACTAAGAGATTAAGTAAGACATTGGGAGACACAAAGATGGTATACATCAATGGCAGAGCTTGAACCCAGGTCTTCCTGGCTTCCAGACCAGCTCTCTATGCACTAGACTACAACAGACTACCCTACTTCTCTGGGTTCAGATACAAAAATTTAATCTATCAGCCAAGACTAAACCTTCTACCAGAACCAAAAAAAATGGCCAGAGGAACAAAGCAGATGAAACAGATTGCCCATCTCAGTAAATGCTAATCAAGTCGTAGGAAGAAACAAAAGTTTCAATTTGGCTGAACACAATTCTCTCAGCCACCCAGTGAGATCAAGCAGTGGATACAGTTTGGCCAGCAAGTTGCTTTGTGGAAAACCAGATGCACCATCTTTTTGGTATATTTCAAGAACAGAGACACTGCTCTGACATAATGATCTGATACTACACTTCTCATTTGTCTTCCAACCCAACATTTTGCTGTTTTCTGCTTTCCCTTTCCATATGCACATTTTTATTCCTGCAAAGCAGTTTCGTGTGTCTGTTACAATTTATTTTTTCTTTATATGTTTCTATCCATAACTGTGCAGGTAGCCCAGTATCCATTTTTCCTAAGCAAAATTAACCCAACCTAGGTGTGGTGCCACAATCATGGCCAAGCCTTATTTTGCCTGTATGCAATTTCCATTTTGAGTAATTTTTACATGACTTTTCCTACCTTTACCATCTAAAATGGACTTTTCTGCCACACCTTTCCCCTAAAGTTGGCTACAACATGGGCCATGTTATCTATAAAGCATTAAAAATATGAAGAAATCGCCATTATTGCCACCTCCCTAGCATCCTGACCCATTTTGCCACCTTAATTCTCTCTTCATTAATATACAGGGTGTCCCTAAAGTCTGGACACACGGGAAATTTGACAGCAATGTGGAGTTATTGCATCGAGTTCATGTGAATCTTGCAAAGCACATCAGCGTTTGCATCACAAATGATGGAAATCATATGGAAGATGTTATTTGTTAATATTCCAATTAAATAAAATGTTGCTGAAAATTTCATTCATTTCATTTCTTGAAAATATGCATTTTTGCATATGTGTCCAGACTTTAGGAACACCCTGTATCAAGGGTAAAGAATAAGCCTTGGTCAGCCTGCATGTTTCTCCGGTATCTAAGCAATGCCAAGAGAGCTAGAGAAAACTGCCCAGAAATCTGGGAACACTTCTTCTGGAAGATTTAGAGATAGGCAGGAACAATAGTCATTCAGAATTGGAAAGAAGAACCCAATGATTTAATGTCACAGCTTTGTACAATAGAAAGGATATTCTCTCTGGAGTCAGAGGACCTGAATGCAAATGCTATCTCTGGTGCTTGCTACCTGTATGACCTTGTGGAAGTCACTAAATCTTTATAGCACTCAGTTTCCTTGTTTGTAAAATGATAGGATTGCATTAGAGAGCTTCTGAGGTCTCTTTGGGCTTTTATTCTATCATCTCATGACATCTGAGTTCGAAAAAGAAGGCCAAATGGGGCGGGGGGGAGAGAAACCAGACCAAAAACAAAATTATGCATCACAGATCCATTGTATCTCATGACTTTTTGGAATCTTCACTCTCCAGAAATTTCTGAACAGTGTTTGATTGTTGACAATGAAATGCAGAAACCTTAAAAGAAAATAAGTGAGCCAGCTTTAAGTTTTATGCAGAGTTGTAGATTTACAGCAAAAAGGTGGGTTAGAATCTTGCTTCTGCCTTTCCTCCTTTTTATATCTGTGACACTTAGGAAGTTGCTTAACTCTTCAGACCTCACTTTCCACATCAGTACAATTAGGGAATTCAACTAAGGGATGTGGAAGCTCTTATTATCCTACAAAGAAAGGAAAATGGGTGTATTCTAACATGTACCTGACCTTTCCCTATAGTCTAAAATAATACAGGGAAATTGACTGGA
Source organism: Trichosurus vulpecula (assembly GCF_011100635.1). NCBI lineage: Eukaryota > Metazoa > Chordata > Mammalia > Diprotodontia > Phalangeridae > Trichosurus > Trichosurus vulpecula. The sequence goes on along the minus strand of NC_050573.1, from coordinate 124,625,644 downwards.
GAAGGATGAAATATTCTTTTTTTAAAAAAAAAAGATAATTTTTTAAAAAAATATTTATTATTTATTTATTTTTAACATTCGTTTCTTTTTAAAATTTGAGTTCCAGATTCTCTCCTTCCCTCCCACCCCTTCACCACCCACTGAGAAGGCAAGCAATGTGATATCAATTATACAAGTGAAATCATGCAAAACATATTTCCGCATTAGCCATATCGCAAAAAAGGGGGGAAAAGAAGGAAAAGAAAAGAGAAAATTATACTTCGATTTGCACTCAGAGTTCATCAGTTCTCTCTCTGGAGGTAAATAGCATTTTTTCATCATGAGTCCTTTGGAACTGTCTTGGATCATTATATTGATCAGAGTAGCCAAGTCTTTCACAGTCATTACAACACTGCTGTTACTATGCATAATGATCTCCTGGTCCTTCTCACTTCACTTTGCATCAGTTCATATAGGTCTCTCCACAATTTTTTCTGAAACCACTCCCTCTCATCATTTCTTACAGCACAATAGTACTCCGTCACAATCATAGGCCACAATTTGTTTAGCCATTCCCCAGATGATGAGCATTCCTTCAATTGCCAATTCTTCGACACCACAAAAGGATTTGATATAATATAAATATTTTTTAACAAATAAATACTTTCCCTTTTCTTTAACCTCTTTGGGTTACAGGCCGAGTAATGATATTGCTGGATCAAAGAGTATACACAATTTTCTAGCCGTTTGGGAATAGTTCCAGATTCTTCTCCAGAATAATCAGGCCTTTTTACTACTCAAGCAACAGTTCATTCACGTACATATTTTCCCTAATATCACTCAGCATTTGTCATTTCTGATAGGTGGGAGATGGCACCTCAAAGTTAATTTAATTTTCCTTTCTCTAATCAATAGTGATTTAGAGTATTTTTTCATATGACTATGATAGCTTTGAATGAAATATTTAACAAAATTCTGATGAATCAAGCACAAATTATTTTGATGAAAAATAAAAGGGGAAACAGATTAAAATATAGCTGTGGATATACAGGGAACACATTGACTTTATTTAAATATATTGACCTTATAGTTAATTCAACATTATGTTATATTCAATATATTATATTGGCCTTATATTTAAAAAGTATTTATTAAATGTGTATTGTGTGCCAGGCATGGTGATATACAACACAAAAATAAAAATCCCTGACTGTCTAGAAGATGAAAGGAAGAATAAACAATTGAACATAAATAAATAAACATAAACAAAAAAACTGAACATAAACATAAATTTTTTTTAAAATCCTGAACCTTAAAAACCTGAAGTAAGATAAGAAAATCAAGTGAAATGAAAGGGTTTTGTTTTTGTTTTTCCTGTATTAGGGACCATGGGAAGGTTAAAGAAGGTAAATAGTTCTATAGTCATATGAAAAAATGCTCTAAATCATTATTAGAGAAATGCAAATCAAAACAACTCTTAGGTACCACATTATACCTGTCAGATTGGCTAACATGACAAAACAGGAAAATTATAAATGCTGAAGAAGATGTGGGAAAATGGAACATTAATACATTGTGGGTGGAATTGTGAACTGATCTAACCATTTTGGAGAGCAATTTGGAATTATGCCCAAAGGGCTATAAAAATGTGCATACCCTTTGACTCAGCAATACCACTTCTAGGGCTGTATCCCAAAGAGATACAAATGGGAATAGGACACACATGTACAAAAATATTTATAGCAGCTCTCTTTGTGGTGGCCAAGAACCAGAAATTGAGGGGATGCCCATCAATTGGGGAATGGCTGAACAAGTTGTGGTATATGAATGTAATGGAATACTATTGTGGTATAAGAAACGATGAGCAGGTGGAGTTTAGAAAAACCTGGAAAGACTTATATGAACTGATGCTGAGTGAAGGGAGCAGAACCAGAAGAACATTGTACACAGTTACAGCCACGTTGTACAATGACTAATTTGATAGACTTGGCTCTTCTCAGCAATGCAAGGCTCTAAGACAACTCCAAAAGGTTCATGATGGAAAACGCTATCCAGATCTAGAGAAAGAACTATGCAGTCTGAATGCAGACTGAAGCATAATATTTGCTCTCTCTCTTTTTTGTTTCGTTTTGTTTCTTCATTCTCATGTTCCATTCCATTGGTAATAATTCTTCTTTACAACATGCTAATATGAAAATATGTTTAATATGAATGTATATGTAGAGCTTATATCAAATTGCGTGCCATTTAGGGAAGGGGGAGGGGAGCTGAATGATGTAATAATTTTTTTTTTAAAAAAGAAGGTAGATAGTTGCTATTAAGACTTCATGGGACAAAGACAACATCGATTGAGACAACATGACAGAGAAAAGGCAAAGATGACCCTATCCTCAATTTGATTCTTTTTCCCCCTCAACCAATTAGAATAATCTAAAAACTGGGAAGTATAAAGCAAAAATAGTTTAAGATACATTAAAGATTAAGATTCTAAGAGGTAATTAAGCTATCTTCTTATTCACTGGATGTGGACAAAATGTATTCTACGGTACTAGAATAACTGTTAAAAAATGATTACTGAGGCACTGGTAGCTCAAAAATGTGGACATAAGAAACATTTTGGGAATGGAGATAGAAAAATGTTGCGCCAATTTTCTGAAAAAGGGAAAAGGTGGTTTCTTCAAACAACAGCCCAGTGAGTTTGATTTCAATTTCTTATAAAATTCAAGGACATTTGTGAAAAGGATGGTTTGTAAGCACTTAGAAAAGGAAGCAGTGAACAACAAGCATAAACATGCCTTTATCAACAAGAGGTCACAAAATACTGATCTCATTCATTTATTTACAGGGTTCCTGGAGGGGTAGGCTAGAATAATGTTACAGACACACTATAGCTGAATTCTGACGTAACGTTTGAAAAATGCCTCATGTTATCTTATGGAAGAGAAGACAACTTGTTGGTTAGATGGCACAACTGGATGTATTGAGAACTGACAAAGTGATCAGTCATAGAGAATGTTGATTAATGGATTTATGTTATCCTAGAAGGATATCTTTGTGGCAATGTCTCAGGGATTTGATCTTTTTGACTATTACCCCAAAATACTTGGATAGAAGTATCAATAGTGTATTTATAAGATTTGTGGCTTATAAAAAAGAGGAAAGATACCTAATATGCTAGAAATCATAACTGGGATCCAAAATGTCTTCATGAATTAAGATGATAGACCAATTAAGATAAAAATCAATAATGATTAATGTAAAATCCTATTATTGGGTTCAAAAAATCAATTGTACAAATAAAGAATGGTGGAGATGGTTAGACATCAGTTCATGCAGAAAAGTCCTAAGGATGTTAAAGAAAATTTAATTTGAGTCAATAGTGTGATATAACAATCAAAAAAGCTAATATAATGCCAGCCAGCACAAATTTAGAAATGTGGAAGCAACGATTCCCCTAGAAGAGGAGATGATCGTCTTAATGTGCTCTTCACATTCAGATTAATATTAGATATGTTTTGGGGTGGGTGCTATTGTTTAGAAGTAACAATAATGCGCTATGATATAGTTAGAAGAGTTTGATTAGAGTGATGAGGGGGCTTGATATCATGATATATTTGGATTAGAAGAAAAAACCAGTGATATTTAGTCTGGCGAAGACTTAGAGGGAATGTAGCATAATGAGAGGCACATTAGAAAGCACTGGACTTGGAGTCAATAGAGACTAGGTTTCAAACCTCACTTCCAGTACTTACTGGTTGTGTAACCCCAGACAATTCATTTAATTTCTCTGAGACTCAACTTGACTTATATGTAAAATGAGGATAATAATATCAGTAGTATTTACTTTACAAGGTTATTCGAAAAATCAAATTAAAGGACTTTGCAAGCCTTCTAGAACTGCACAAATGTCAATTGCTATTATTACTATTGTATTTGAATACAGATTTGGCTTGTGCTGTTTGGTCCCAAAGGGTGAAACGAGGAGAAATGTGTAGAAATAGAAAAGGAAAAAAATCAGCTCAATATAAGGAAAATTTTCATCATAAGTAAATGCAACCAAAAATAGAATGCACTACCTTAGAAGGACATTACTCACATTTGGTCCCAAGCAAAGTTTGGGTAACTACTTGGTGGGGTGGGGTGGGGCATATAGAACAAGGGATTTTAAGTCAGGTGTAATTTGGACTGGATGATTGCTGAGGTTGTGTCTAACTTTGGAGTTCTGTGATTTTACAAATGAAGAAGATTCTGGGTATGTGTGTGTGTGTGTGTGTGTGTGTGTGTGTGTGTGTGTGTTTATATGATCAGTTTCTATTGTTTCTGTTTTTTTCAATACCATATGCCTTTCAAAGTTAAGGTTATAAATTATTATTTTCAGTTTACACAAGTGCAATCTAGAATTAAATCCTATGCAATCTCGCCTTACAATTTCAGTATCTATATCTCACCAATACAATATCAGCAAATATTGATTTGAAAAGCACGCTTGAATAATGTACCAGTGGTGTGCTAGATCCCGCTCAAACAGGTCCACAAGAGTGAATTGTTAAATTTTCAGTGTGAATATTTACACTCAGGAAATTGTCAAGTGCTACAATTATAGCCTGATTTACTGTCTAGACTTAAGAAAGTCGTGGAGAGAATGTTAAAATTGAAGATTAAGTTTAAAAGTTTGTTATGGGTACATTTTTCCCCCATGGAGAGCCTGTTGTTAAACATTTGCTAGTACACTGCTGGATGCAATGTATTCTAAAAAGGAAGCATAAAGTGGTGGATAAGGAGGACCTGAATTCAAATTCTTTCTCGGATACCTATTAGTTATATTTCCCTGGCAAGGCTCTTAACCTCCCTGAAACTAAATTTCCTCACCTTCACGACGGAGATAACAATAAGACCTATTTTGCAGGGTTGTTACTAAGCTCAAATAAGATACAATATATGAAAATTTTTTCAAGCTTAACTGCATACAGTTAAGTGACAAGCAATCGATGTAGCAACCATTATGTACAAACCACTGTTCAAAATGAAGACAAGGGGAGTTTCAAAAAGGCAAGAAAGTGTACACAACGCCCTTTTAAGTGGAGCAGTTTTTCATTTAAAAAACTACTCTAGAAAACTGCTGCAGAAATTCAAATATACCTTCCTGGATGCCAGTTGACATATCTGATACATTTCAAGAACCAAAGTAATGCCCACCATGCCTTTTTTGTAACATGTACTCTTTAAACTAGATCCAGAGTTATTTCAGGCTATTATACAAGAGGGAAAGCATTAAAAAAAATCAGTTTGTCAAAGTTACCCAAACTATACATCTTTGGAGAGATCTACCATGAAGAAGTCATCAGTGAGAACTGGAGACCAGCACTGTTTTAGAAGATGAGAGAGCAGAGGCAGATCAAAGATGCTGCATTGAGGTTAGTGCTGTCAGCTCCTTCAAATATTTGACTTACATTTTAGAGATCTGTAGAGCAGACTTGAAGGCTGGCCTGGGTTCTAAATTTGGAACCCCCTCAGGAAATTATTCTAGTGCTGTGATTAATTTATGCAAAAAAGAGGAATCATACCCAATTATGCTATGGGCTAGAATCTGAGTCATTATATAAGTCTTCAGATTTTCAGACCCTTTCTTCTCCAGATCCACAGTCGTCCTCTTTGAGTATGTGCACTTAGGGCAGCTCTCACCTTTATGTAAATGCTGTCCAAAAATAGATACCTCCCTCTCAGCCTTTTTTTCCCTTGCTGTTACATGATTTCTGCCCTTAATTCATGTTTCCAAGGTGATATTTCCAAATGGATGAGGCACAATTTCCTGAAGCTGAGTGTGAAGCAAATCGAAAGTTTATTTACTGGTCTTTCTTCTACTATCTAGGGGCTTTAAACAATTAGAATCTTGATGCCAGATCACCCAGCATCCCAGCAGGGGCTGTGATTAGCACCCAGAGAATGCTTTGCCATTCTGGCTGCCCTTTAAATCCCATTGTAAATACAGCATTGGAGCTCCCGAACTTGGGGGTTTAGATGCAATGACTAGAATGTGCACAGGCTTCTAACAACTACTGGAAGAGTTAAGCCATGGCTACCAGGCGCCGTGTTTTTGCATTTCTGTCCCAGTAATATGTTTCACATTGATCTCTCATTTCTTATGACATTCAAATCTGTTTACCATTCTAGCCAAAATCACCTTTGACCTCCCTTCTTTTAGGTGTTCTAGTTTGTTTTGTTTTGTTTTAGTTCCAGGCTTTGAGTCTAATATTCTTCCTTTGTAGAGTGTAAAACCATTCTAAGAAGTTCTTGCTCAAGAAATCTTCATGTATAATCCATTTGCCTGTTTAATCCCCTCCCCACATTCATAGTTTTACATTTCTCTTGTAGGCTTTACCTGTTGAGAAGGTTTTAGTATCTTGTCTCTTGGAAAACACATTAATGGAGTTTTACTGAACTGTAGCACTGTAATTAGGAAGCCATATAAACTTCATCAGTTAAACCACTCAATACCCCCTATGAAATGAGATGGCATTATTATCATAGCTTGTTTTATAGATGGAGAAATGAAGGGAAAGGGGGCTACGTTATGGCTACCACCCATCAGGTATTTATCCAGACAGTCTGGAATCCAAAGTCCATGTCTGGCATCTGGAGAGGCGTACGGAAAGTCTGGTTCATGGTGGCAACAGCCATATTTACCACTCCGTCTATCCTTCTTCTGTACACCCCACACCAAATCTCTCTGTTTTCCTTTGAGCTTGGGAAACCTGGGTAACTATGAATTGGTTCTACTTATTCAAGTGCTGCTGACACAGCTCTCATCACAGCTTTCGGGAGCTGTTTGCAGCCTCTTGGGATATGAAACTCTACTGAAATGCAACCTTGTGAAGTCTTCTGTGCTTTTTAAGCCTGCTCATGAATTGCTGTCTTCGTGAGGGCTTGACTAGCTGCTTCACAGAGAACTGTTCCTTCTAATTCTGTTAGCATGACGCACTCATCCTTGGACTTTCAAATGACTTTCATTTTGTTTTATGTCTGTCTTTCTTCCCACACTAAATAGATTGTTAGCTCCTAAAGTGGGATGTTTTCCACTTCTTCCATTTCCTTCTCAGCTAAGTTAACCTGGAAATTACTAACTGAGTATTGAATCAAAGTCCATGAATATAGACCAAATCTGGGGTCAAGGCATGAAAAAGACTGAAGAGGTCCTATTTAATGGCTCCCCTCTTTTGTTTCCAAACTCCCTCTCTTTCTTCCAAATACTTTCTTACTTTGATGTTTATTGGCCCCATAAAGGTAGTCTGAGTAGTCTAAAGGTAGTCTCCTGGTCAATGGAGAAATTAGTCAGTGTTCTAAATGATAGATAGATAGCTGTATATGTATGTGTATGTATATGTACATGTATTAATACTCAGAAGAACCTCCTTTATTTTATAACAACAAACATACAAATGAAAAACATGATTTAGACATTGATCTATTTTTAATCTCTTCTGATTTTTTTGGTTACTATAAAAGCCTGAATTGTTCCACTCACTGCAAATTTTGTCCAAATTCAAACTTATTCTGTACCCTGCTAATGAACTGATTTTCCTTAAATATTTCTGTTGTTGCTCCTTTTCTAGATAGCTGTCAATGGCTCCATTTGTCCTACTAAATTCCTCTGCCTTTTCAAAGATAGATAAAACTTTTATCAAGCATTTCCTAAGGTCCAGACACTGTTCAAAGTATAAGCAAGCAAAATACCTCCTACCCTCATGGAGCTTACAGGTTCTGCATGCTTGCGTTTATATCCCTAGAGCTTAGTACCTGGTCTGTCACATCGGTTAACCTGGAAATTACTCATTACATACATAATCAATCATTCCATGTTCATTCATTTCTTTCCGAGGATTCCAATCTACAGTGATCTCTCCCTTCCTTGAACTCTTATTGCACTTAAAGGTAAAAACCACATAATTTACCAACTTTCCAATTATTTTATGGTCACCTTCCTGATTAATAATAGGTTTCTTGAAGGCATGTGATTATCATATGTATTTCTGTATCTTTACAGCAACTAGAAGGATGTTGGACATATGGCAGATGCTCAGTAAATGGTGCCTTATCCATCATAATATTTTGAACTGGTTCCATGAAAATGTAGTTTTAGACAAAACAGCATTTAGAGGGAGATAAAAGTACCACAAAAAGAGAACTAAATATAAGGTGGAGGAGTGAATAGTACAGTAGGAAAAAATTGTGACTAGAGTAAGAAGTCTTGGGTTTACTTACTTCCAGTGTTTACTCTGTGACCTTGAGCAAATCATTTAACCTGCCTATGCCTCAATTTCCTCTTCTTTAAAACGAGGGATTTGAATTAGATGGTGTCTGACATCCCTTGCAAGTCTAGAGTAATGTTCCTATAATTTGTATCCAAATCCAAGCTTTCTGATCTATGACAGGTTTGACTTTGAACAATTCACTCCCCTTTCCTAGACCTTGGTATCCCCATCTTTAAAGTGAGAGGGTTGGGTCCCTTCCAGCTCTAAATCTATGCTAATGATGGTCAAGAGCAATATATTCAATGGGATGACAAGCAGATTGACACTTGGGAGTTAGCAACATTGAGATTCATATTGTCACTATTTGGTTTGCATCTTGGGCAGCTGGTCATTCAAAGGATGCTACTGCAGGATTTTGTAATGTCATGGAAGAATTTGGTTACTAATGATATTATTGCAAAATTACGTTGGCTGGAGGAATATGAGGTATGATTTGCCTTTGATGATTAAAGAGGAAACTTGATACAATGTCAAAAGAGTTGGCTCTGAGATCAGAAGACCTGAGTTTGAATCTAGACTCTTCCATGTAGCACTTATGTTTTCCTAGAAATGTTACTCTCTGGGCCACAGTTTTCTGAATCCTTTCTAGTCCTGAATGAACCTTTGACAGATTTCTAGGTAATTTCTATGATTAGACAATATACAGATTCTAGGGTAACATAGATGTTCATAAAACATAAGCTGCAAAGGGCTGTAAAAATGTGTACCCTTTGACCCAGCAATACCACTGCTAAATCTGTATTCCAAAGAGATTAAAGAAAAGGGAAAAGGGAGTAGAGCCAAAACGTCAGTGCATAAGCAGCAACCCAGTTTAACTATTTCAACATTCACTTCCAAACAACTTTAAAATAATGCCTCGGACTATCGCTGAGACACTGAGGAAAGGTAGTTGAGGCAGTTCAAGTTCAGCTCTTAGGCTCATCAAGTCCTCTACTCACCTACCCCCTGTAGCGCTAACCCTCAAACAGTTCATGAGAAGTCAACAAGTACTCCTTCTATACAGAAAGATTTTATAAGCAATTCACCAGGTACCAAACGAAAAAGACCACAAGTGTCTACAGAACTGGGCAAAGGAAGAATTCCAAAGAAATAAAAGTACCACAGAAAAGGTAAGGATGATCAGGAGCTTGACCTGGTGGCAGCAGCCCCTCCCCCCACCACTACTGTCCAGCTTCTTTTCAATGATAGGATACAATCCGAATGACAATTACTCAAGGAAATATGCAACTGAAAGAATTGGAGAAAACTTTAAACTTGGAAAAAGCATAACTTCATAAGTTCCCCAAGGGGCTTTCAAAATCTATGTCGGGGTACTACAAGGTAAATGGAGTTTTAAACTCATTGCAAGGAGTAAGAAGCTAAGATGTTTGTAATAACCCTTGCCTAGTAATGATCCCACTACAACGTCAAAGAACATGCTACATTTGTGCAGAATAGCCTGACTTGAATCCTGACGTGTTAAGGAAGAACAAATTAAAGAGCATCTTGTGAGCTGCCTTAGCAGTGAAAAATAAATACCAAGGACTTGTTTTATTATTTTGGAAAAAATAAAACAAAATAATGCCTCAAATCAAGTTCTGGAGTGGCATAGTCAACAAACGGACAGAGTGAGACATTTTTCCAGCCTAAGACAGCTTAGGAAGTCTCTAGCACAGTGGCTGACCTGTAACACAGCAGAGGTTATGGCAACACCACCTGGGCAACACCAGCAGTAGGCCCTGGAGGCAGCTATGATAGTGGCAGCAGCAGCTTCAAAAGTTCTCAGCCCACAGATTGTAAGGAGTCAGACAACTGATCTAAACCCTGTTGCCCTGTCTATATGCAGTTCTGGGTTGCAGTCCCAGAATTAAGTGGAGCATTAACACTTGCGGCCACAGAGAAGCAGGGGCCTGGTTCACAGTTTCAGAGCACCAAAGAGAGTTTGTGGTCATTCACAAATGAGCAGGAGTCTTGGTCTCATTTCCAAGGCAATAAGGAGTACTAGTACTTATGACTTCAAGAAGGCAGGGGCCCAAGTCACAGTGCCAGGACCAAAGGAGCAATAGCACTGGCAGCTGTAAGGGAACAAGGTCACTTCCTGTGTAAATACCAGATCACAGGCAAGGAGAGTAGTGGCCACACCTATCCTACGGTCATATCCCCTTAAAAGTAGTAAAAACCTACAGACCCTCAGAACTACCTCTGAAAATAGCAGCACGAAAAACCTGAAGTTTGGGATAGTGCTCCCTACATTCTGAGAGCAGAGCCCAGCTTTCACACAAGTCAACTAATAGGCTTGAAAAAATGATCAGAGAACAACAACAACAACAAAAGAAAAGCTGAACGTAAAAAGTTACTATGGTGACGAAGAAGATTAAGACACAAATTCAAAAGAAGATAATGATGTCAAAATAGCTAGAAGCAAAGTATCAAAGAAAAATATGAATTGGACATAAGCCCAACAGGAATTTTTGGAAAAGCTCAAATAGGATTATAAAAGTTAAATAAAAAAGGTAAAGTAAAAATTGGGAAAATAAATGAGAAGGATATAAGAAAATTTTGAAAAGACAGTCAAGGGGCAGCTAGGTGGCACAGTGAATACAGCACCGGCCCTGGAGTTGGGAGGACCTGAGTTCAAATCCGACCTCAGACACTTGACACACTTACTAGCTGTGTGACCTTAGGCAAGTCACTTAACCCCAATTGCCCTGCTTTCCCCCCTCAAAAAAACAGAAAAGAAAAAGAAAATACAGTTAACAGTTTGGTAAAAGAGGCACAAAAATACTGAAGAAAATAATATCTTAAAACACAGAATTGGCCAAATAGGAAAAGAGATACAAAAGCTCACTGAAGAAAAAAAAAATTTCTTAAAAATTAGAATTTGGCAAGTGGAAGCTAATGACCCCATAGACATTAACAAAAAATCAAACAAAGCCCAAAAACTGAAAAATAACCCCCCAAAAGTGAAATATCTCATTTTAAAAATTGGAAAATAAATGGAGGAGAGATAATTTAAGAATTCTTGGACTACCTGAAAGCCATAATCCAAAAAAAGAGCCTAAACATCACATTATAAGAAATTATTACGGAAAAATGCCCTGATATTCTAAAACCAAAGGGTAAAATAGAAATTGGAAGAATCCACCAATCATCTCCTGAAAGAGATCCCGAAATGAAAACTCCCAGGAATATTATAATCAAATTCCAGAGCTCCTAGATCAAGGAGAAAATATTACAGTCATTCAGAAAGAAAGAATTCAAATATTATGGAGTCACAGTCTGAATCACACAAGATTTAGTGGCTTCCACATCAAAGAATCAGAGGGCTTGAAATATGGTATTCCAGATGGCAAAGGAGCTAGTATTATAATCAAGAATCACCTACCCAGCAAAACTGATTATAATCCTTCAGAGAAAAAAATGAATATTTAATGAAATAGAAGATATTTGAGCATTTCTGATCAAAAGACCAAAGATTAATAGAAAATTTGACATTCAAGCGCAAGACTCAAGAGAAACATAAAAAGGTAAACATGAAAGAGAAATCATAATGGATTCAATAAGGTTAAACTATCAAGATTCCTATATGGGAAAATAATGACACATGTAACTTGTAAGAACTCTATCATTATTAGGTCAGTTAAGAATATACATAAACAGAGGGCATCAGTGTGAGTTGACCATGATGGGATCATTTAAAAAAATTAAAGGGTGAGAAATAGGGATGCACTAGGAGAATAGAGAAGGGAGAGGAAGAATGGGAAAAATTAGCTCATATAAAAGAGGCACACAAGGAAGAGCTTTTACAGTTTAGGAGGAAGGATAGGATGGCAGGCAATGCTTGAACTTTACTTTCATTGGAATTGGCTTAAAGAGGGAACAACACACACACTCAGGTATAAAAATCTATCTCAGCAGATAGGGAAAAGGAGGAGCATAGGATTAGAGAAAGGAGGGGCTGATAGAAGGGAGAGGAGATTAAGGGAGGCAGAAGCAAAACAGATTTTTGAGGAGCATCAGGGAAAAGAGTGAGAGAAGGATAAATAAGGAAAAAGTAGGATGTAAGAAAATGCACACTTAGTAATTATAACTGTGTATGTGAATACACTTACCCATAAAATGAAAGTGGATAGCAGAATGGATTAGAAAACAGAATTTAACAATGTATTGTTTACAAGAAGCACACTTAAAATGGAGAAACACACAGTAAAAATAAGGGGCTGGAGCAGAATCTATTATGCTTCAGCTGAGTTTTTAAAAAGGCAGGTGTAGTAATAATGATCTTGAATAAAAAAAAGACCTAATTAAAAGAGGGAAACTACCATAGACAATGAAGAAAAATCAATACTAAATATATATGCACCAAATGGCATAGTGTTCAAATTCTTAAAGCAAAAGTTAAATGAGTTACAGGAGGAAATAGACAATAAAACTATACTAATAGTGGACTTCAACTTTCCCCTCTCAGAACTAGATAAACCTGACCAAAAAACAAATAAAGTAAAAATTGCAAAAAGGAATATAGTTTTAGAAAAGCTAGTATGACAGACTTTTAGAGAAAATTGAATGGGCATAGAAAGGAATATATCTTTTCCTCAGCTATAGATGGCACCTTTACAAAAACTGTTAAGAGGGGCGGAGCCAAGATGGCGGCTGGTAAGCACGGACTAGAGTGAGCTCCGTACCCGAGTCCCTCCAAAAACCTATAAAAATGGCTCTGAACCAATTCTAGAACGGCAGAACCCACAGAACAGCAGAGGGAAGCAGGGCTCCAGCCCAGGACAGCCCGGATGGTCTCTGGGTGAGCTCTATTCCACACGGAGCTGGGAGCTGGGAGCTGGGAGCTGGGAACGGAGTGGAGCAGAGCCCAGCCTGAGCGGCGTGGACGATCCAGACCGGAAGACGGGCGGAGGGGGCCCTAGCGCCCTGAATACGTGAGCAGTTACCAGACCCCTCGACCCACAAACACCAAAGACTGCGGAGAAGGTTAGTGGGAAAAGCTGCGGGAGTGGAAGGAGTTCGCGGTTCGGCTTCCAGCCCCGGGGGCAGCGGAGGTGGGGCAGCTACAGCTGTTGTTACTTCCGGCTCCAGGCCCACCTGGTGGGGGGAATTATGTGGCGGATCACAGCAGGGGTGCACAGCCTGCCGAAGATCTGAGCCCAGTCTGGACTGGGGGTCCTTGGGGAAGGAGGAGTGCGGCTCTGACAGAGCTGGCACCTCCCCCCCAAACGTAGAACATAGAACTCTGTAATCTACAAGCAGTCATACCCCACTGAAAAGCTCAAGGGTCAAGTTAGTTGGTTGGGAATATGGCCAGGACGCGAAAACGCGCCCAGATTCAGTCTCAGACTTTGCATTCTTTCTTTGGTGACAAAGAAGACCAAAACATACAGCCTAAAGAAGACAGCAAAGTCATAGAGCCTACAACCAAAGCCTCCAAGAAAAACATGAGCTGGCCCCAGACCATAGAAGAACTCAAAAAGGATTTGGAAAAGCAAGTTAGAGAAGTAGAGGAAAAATTGGGAAGAGAAATGAGAAGGATGCGAGAAAACCATGAAAAACAAGTCAATGACTTGCTAAAGGAGACCCAAAAAAATACTGAAAAATACACTGAAGAAAACAACACCTTACAAAATAGACTAACTCAAATGGCAAAAGAGCTCCAAAAAGCCAATGAGGAGAAGAATTCCTTGAAAGGCAGAATTAGCCAAATGGAAAAGGAGGTCCAAAAGACCACTGAAGAAAATACTACTTTAAAAATTAGATTGGAGCAAGTGGAAGCTAGTGACTTTATGAGAAATCAGGATATTATAAAACAGAACCAGAGGAATGAAAAAATGGAAGACAATGTGAAATATCTCCTTGGAAAAACCACTGACCTGGAAAATAGATCCAGGAGAGATAATTTAAAAATTATTGGACTACCTGAAAGCCATGATCAAAAAAAGAGCCTAGATACCATCTTTCAGGAAATTATCAAGGAGAACTGCCCTGATACTCTAGAGCCACAGGGCAAAATAGAAATTGAAAGAATCCATCGATCGCCTCCGCAAATAGATCCCAAAAAGAAATCTCCTAGGAATATTGTTGCCAAATTCCAGAGCTCCCAGATCAAGGAGAAAATACTGCAAGCAGCCAGAAAGAAACAATTTGAATATTGTGGAAACCCAATCAGAATAACCCAAGACCTGGCAGCTTCTACATTAAGAGATCGAAGGGCGTGGAATGCGATATTCCGGAGGTCAATGGAGCTAGGATTAAAACCTAGAATCACCTACCCAGCAAAACTGAGTATCATGTTCCAAGGCAAAATATGGACTTTCAATAAAATGGAGGACTTTCAAGCTTTCTCAGTGAAAAGACCAGAACTGAATAGAAAATTTGACTTTCAAACACAAGAATCAAGAAAAGCATGAAAAGGTAATCAAGAAACAGAAATTGCAAGGGACTTACTAAAGTTGAACTGTTTTGTTTACATTCCTACATGGAAAGATGATGAGTATGATTCATGAGACCTCAGTATTAGGGTAGTTGAAGGGAATATGCATATATATATATGCATATATATATGTTTATGTATATATATAAGTGAATGTGTATGTATGCATGTATCTATGTGTATATGTATGTATGTGTATATATATATATATATATATGTAAAAGAAAAAGAGCAGACACAGGGTGAGTTGAGGATGAAGGGAAGATAGCTAAAAGAAATAAAATGAAATTAAGGGATGAGAGAGTAACTTACCGAGAGAGGGAGATAGGGAGAGATAGAATGGGGTGGATTATCTCCCATAAAGGTGGCAAGAGGAAGCAGTTCTAGAGAGGAGGGGAGTGGGCAGGTGAGGGGGGAATGAGTGAACCTTGCTCTCATCAGATTTGGCCTGAGGGGGAATACCATACATACTCAGTTGGGTATCTTACTCCACAGGAAAGAAGAGGGAGGAAGATAAAAAAAAAAAAATAAAAGGCAGGGGGATGATGGAGTGGAGGGCAGATGGGGGTGGAGGTAATCAAAACAAACACTTTGGAAAGGGGACAGGGTCAAGGAAGAAAATTCAATAAAGCGGGAGGGGTTGGGAAGGAGCAAAATGTAGTTAGCCTTTCACAACATGAATATTGTGGAAGGGTTATACATAATAATACATGTGTGGCCTAGGTTGAATTGCTCAACTTCTTAGGGAGGGTGGGTGGGAAGGGAAGAGGGAAGGGAATTTGGAACTCAAAGTTTTAAAATCAGATGTTCAAAAACAAAAAAACTTTTTGTATGCAACTAAAAAATAAGATACACAGGCAATGGGGCATAGAAATTTATCTTGTCCTACAAGAAAGGAAGGGAAAAGGGGATGAGAGGGGAGGGGGGTGATAGAGGGGAGGGATGACTGGGGAACAGGGCAACCAGAATATACGCCATCTTGGAGTGGGGTGGGAGGGCAGAAATGGGGAGAAAATTTGTAATTCAAACTGTTGTGAAAATCAATGCTGAAAACCAAATATGTTAAATAAATAAATTGCATTAAAAAAAAAAAAAAAAAAAACAAAAACTGTTAAGAAACTTAAGAACAACAACAAAAAACATTCTTTCACATTCTTGACAGACGCGCGCACACACACACACACACACACACACACTACTTTGTACCAAAATAGAAACTCCTGATTCACCACTTGAGTATCAACAGTAGAGCTGCTAGAAAATAAATAAACAGGTTAAAATGTCAGGTTTTGTGAGGCACTGGCTCATCTGATATCTGAATTTAGCCCCTAGAATTCCATAGCTGGCAAGGGCTGAAGGTACCAAAGAGGTATTCCACATTAAAAAAAAAAAAAAAAACCATGATCAAGGAAACAAAAATGGATTGTAAATAAAATTTATTTGACTATGAGAAACAGTGATTCACCTGGAATGTATGGAGCTAGACTTTTGATCAGAGCACAGTGCCTCCTGCACGTAGTATGTTGCCTGGAACATACCAAGTGTTTAATAAATGCTTTTTGCCCATCTGATTCTGAGCCGAGAGACTCAGTCCTGAAATGAGCCATCGTGAGCAAATATGCTTACTCCCAGAAATCAGATCCTTGCCCTGTTCTCCCTTCTTGTGTTCTGATGCTACAACTATAGTTCATACAAAGTCAGAGTGGAGAAAATTTTCTTCCATAGTCCGCCTTTCTAGTTTTGATTCAAAACAGCAAACATTCATTTTGTCTGCTCCGTGTAAAGTGCTAGAAATGCAAAAATTAAAAGTACCACTGACTCTACCCTCAATGCATCTACAGTTTTGTGGGGAGCATATAGCATGTAAGTAAATACATGTTATAAAAGGTAAACTGTGGTAGAGGTCCCAACAAGTTATATTAAGAAAACTGTGGAGGAAGAGGACATTTTCGGCTCCATGCTATGTGCTATGCACTAAACTAAGCACTGGCAATACAAAGGCAGTAGTAAAACATTTCTTACTCCACAAAAAGTTTACATTCTACTGGAGGTGAATGAAGAAAGGGGAACCTGAGACAAACACAAAGGGAAGAGAAAGATTCCAATAGGTGGAGATGAGGATGGATTATATTCTGGGCAAATGCCCAGAGGTAGGAAAGGCAGAGAAAGCTCTGCTATGAATGCATGGCCTTATTCTATGAGCTGTATTTAGAAAATAAAAGTTAAGCTGTGCTTATTTACAAAGAATAAAATGATTATGCATATACCATTTTTGTGAATCTCTCAGCAAGCTCAAAATAATACCAGCAGATAGGAGCAAAGAGAGAGAATATACATTTATTAAGCACCTATTGTGTATCATGCACTGTGCTAAGCACTTTGTAAATATATTGTCTCATTTGCGAGCACTGGATTTGGAGTCAGAAGACTTAAGCCTAATTCCTAAATTTGTCCTGTGTTCCTGGGCAAGTTAATTCTTTATCTCTAGACCTTGGTTTCTTCATTTTAAAATTGAGGGACTACACTACATAATGTGGTATAGTGGATAAGGCCCTAGATTTAAAGTAAGGAAGACTTGGATTTAAATCCAGACTCCCACACTGTGTGACTCTGAGCAAGTCTCTTAATCTCTCCAGGCTTCACCTTTCTTATCTTTAAAATGGGAGGATTAAGCTTGATGGCCTTTGAGATACTTTGAATAAATATTTTTTCCTTAGTTCATCATACACCCATCCATGCATTCATTTATTCTTCTGATTTCATAATAGTATGATTGCTAGGAAAATCATCCCATACATTCCTCTCCAGCATGTCAAATGGCTTTTAATTGACTTTAGGTTGGGATTTCAATTCACGAAGTCACAACAATTCTCTGATCCAAACCCTCACAAATTCTATACCACATACCACAGAAACTCTAAACACCTGTTACCTATTCAATTAAATGAATATTTATTGTGTACCTATTAGGGGCCTATCACTATCACATCAAGATGGCATAAATGCAAATGTAGTAGGAGAAATGATGCTCTTAGAACAGGGCTGGTAGATTAATGGCCAACTTTCAAATGGCCTGAAAGAAACTGCCTAAATGCTAAATGCCGGGAACTAATTTAGGCCTGTCAAAACCAGTGGATTTCAGGATTATAGAGTTCAAGCTAAAAGGAACCTTGGAGGTCATCTGATACAACTCCCTTAATTTATGGATAAGGAAGGTGAGGCTTAGGAATTTGGGAGACAAATAACAGGGAAGACAGGATTTGAACCCAGGTCCTTGGATTCCAATCACAACGTGATTTCCATTACACATTGCTTTGCATATGCTAAAGTGCTAAAAGTAAAATTTTTAAAATGTCTTGGAAAACCAAACTCCTCACTAAAGTAAGAACCAAATTTATTCCACCTCTTCTAGGAAGTTATATCTTTGATCTATATAGTTATTAACACTTTCTCCCTCCTCAGATTTCTTGTATTTGCTTGTTGTATTCCCCCCTCAATTTCCTTTTGTTAGTTTGTAATATTTCCGGTGCCTAACAGAGTATCTCCAGGAACAAGTAGTTGATTAATAAGCACTTTTTAAATTTCTTACTTCTTAAAGTAAGGTTTTCAGAGCCCAAATATTTTACAAGTTCTTTCTAATGACTTTACGTCTTTTATCTTTTGTATCTATATATTTCCATTTGTCACTTTCACACTCACAGCCTGTTTTCTCCCTCAACTATAAATGGAGGGAATAGAACCAGATAATCACTAAAGCTGATAGTTCTATAGAAGCCAAGAGATAATGCCAAAATTTTAGCTAGTAGATTTCTTTATTCAAAATTTCATTTTATTTTAACAAATACAATGACAGATTTAAGCAGACTGACAGTAGCACCTCTCCCTAAATAGGTGAATTTCTATCCCTATGATCATCCATACAGAGTAGCCCTGAGGGGATTTTCATCATTCCATGAGGAAACGCACAAGCACAACTCAACACTCCATATTCCACATGCCTAGATGGAGACCAACAGCTATGCAGCAAACCTCACAAAACAGAAGACATGCTGAGCGGGAAAAGAAGGGAATCCTAGAGTAAGCCAAATTTTCTTTGTTTTGGGATAAGTATTCTCAGACTCTTCTTCCAGACTACTAGAGAAAATTTTTAAATGATCCTATTTTCCCTGCAGCAAATTTAAAATTAGAATTCTATAGGTAGGGCAATACCTTTTTGTAGCTTGCAGTTGTAAAGTACTTAGAAGTCAAAGGGATTGCTCAGGGTCCCATATTTGGTGATTGTTGGAGGTAGGACCTGAAACCAGGTGTTGTAGAATCTTTCTCTATCCACTACATTATGCTGCCTCTCAGTAAAGGCAAATGTCTTGAACCCAATCCAAAGACATAGTCCTTTAAATATAAAATGGAAGTCACAAATGAAATGATTTCATATTGTCATAAGATTTAGAATTGGAATGGATCTTAAATACCATGGGAACAAAGCTAGAAGAGGCCAAGGTCATTTCTTCCTTCTCTTTCATTTTACATATTAGGAACCTGAGGGTCAAAGAAGTTAAATTATTTTTCAAGGTGGTCACACAAGAAATATACCCAAGGTTCATGCCTCTAAAGTTAGTTACCTTTCCACTTCATGACAATCCAATCTCCTTGTTTTATAGATTAGGAAACTGAGTCCTAAAGAAGGAAAAATGCTTTCTTCAAAGTCCCACAAGCTGAAATTCTTGTGACCCCAAATTCACTGTTCATTCTACAATACCTCACTGCTTTTCCAAAGGCTGTATTAGTTACTAAACTCTGAAGACTGAGTCCTATAGGAAGATGGCAGTTTTGGGAACTTAATGGTTTGTTAATTGGACCAATAAATATCAGGTATTGTTAGCCCTTATTAATAGGTATTGGCACATTAATTTTTTTAATTAACTCAAGAACAAAAGAGTAAATAAAAACAGAATCATCCCTTCGACTTTCTAACAAGCACCCATTGTTTTATCTGTTCAATAAATAAGCTATTAAATTAGCAGGTCAAGGCAGAATCTCTGAATGGACTGCTCTTCATTGGACATTAGCTGTTTGCCAGCAGTTTAGCCTTCTCAAATGCAGTTGAAAACAGGCAATTTGTACATAATCTATGTAATGTGCTGGTAGGAGGGAATCCTGGGCCTGATTCACAGTTGACAAAGTACACCTGCAACAGCTCAGCTTTTCAACACATCTCATTCTGACACAAGCCAGACAGGGATAAGGATTAGGGGGTTGGGGAGGAGCTAGATCTTCAGGAAAAAGGAGCTCCCAGCCCCACAAGTATTCTTCTCCTTTAGTCGTATGCAAATAATTTCCCTAGGCTGTAGTAAGCATTCCAGAGTTACTCTTTTCCATTCTTACCCATGTCAGTAACATAAACATTTGTTGCTCTACACTTAGGACACAACTATCACTGATGCTAATTTTCCAGACCATGCTTGTAAACATAGCCCTAACAAAGGGGCAAGAGGTGCATACAAATGCATGTATCCTTTGTTTAGATGTAAAAAAAAAAAAAAAAGAATCTGTAGATATGAAGACAAGACTTATTTTCACAACTCTTTGAAACTAGGTGTTATTAATGATGATTCTAGTAAAATATGATCAAAATTGACAGATGAAGAAATCTAAAAGACTAATACATTGTTTAAATACAAGCCCCAAGTCCCTGGTAATATGATATGATGGAAAGAACAAGGGATTGGGAGTTAGAAAACCTGCATGTGAATCCAGACTTACTATTCCTTCAACCTCAGGCAAATCTCTTCTTTGTGCCTCAGTTTCTTTATCTGTGATGAGCAGGCAGATTTGCATTGCAGGGAAGATAAGGATAATAGCATTATTAACCTCACAGGATTATTGTGTTGACCAAATAATACTAATGACTACTATTTATACTGGGACAGCTAGATAGCTCAGTGGATAGAGCACTAGGTCTAGAGTTAGGAATACTTGAGTTTAAATCTACCCTCACACACTTACTAGCTATGGGACCTTGGACAAGTCACTTAACTCCTGTTTGCCTTAATCCACTGGAGAAAGAAATAGCAAACCACTCCAGTATGTTTGCCAAGAAAACCCCATGAACACTACGGTCCATGGGGTCACAAAGAATCAGATACAACTAAATGATAAACAACAACTATTTATACAGCACTTTAAGGTTTATAAAATGCTTGATTCTCACACTGACCCTGTAAGGTAGGGGCTCTTATTAGCCAATTTTACAGATGAGGAATCTGAGGTGATGAGAGATAAAGGTACTCATACAGGCACTAAAAGCTGGTAAAGTATCTGAGGTTGAATTTGAACTCAGATCTCCCTGACTCAATGTCCATTGCTCTATTAACTATAGCACCTCACTGTAGGTGTATAGTGTTTTCTTGCCATAGAGTATTATTAAAATGTATGATGAAATTCTTTTTTATGTCATAGCTATTTACCCAAATGTCTGGAGAATGGGGTGTTTCAAATACTTTCAAGTACAAAAATTTGTATTTTTTGTATCAAATACAAATTTGATACAAATAATATTTGTATCAAATACAAAAATTTCAAATACTTTCAAATACAAAAATCTCTTTACTAAGACTTCCCATACATATCAAATTTAGATGACTAGTAAGATTACTAATTTTGTGAAAATTTGAATGTGACATAATATGCTCACAATGAAAACTTTATTGAATAAAACTTTCTCATGTTTGATAATTTGGAAGACTCTTCATGATATTGCCAAATTTGAAGACTAATATGATGAACATAAATTCTCATTGTATATAAGTGTAGGGGGAAACAAAAGCCTTACACCAGAAAGCTGGAGATTTGGGTTCTAGCCCTGGTTCTAACTTTAACTAGTATAACCTTGGACAAGTCACCTCACCATTTTGGCTCTTAGATCCTAATCATCTTTAATGTTCCTTCTATCTCTAAAATTCTTTGAACCCATGACCATAGGATATGACCTAGAAAGTCTTGTTGCTGTAGTTATTGATAATTTAATTAATTAACCAAGTTCTGATGTCAGATGTTTACTCTTTCTCATTGAAATGCTTAGTTCCTCTCCACTCAAAACCAAAAATCTATTATTTGAATTTTTCTTTTGACTATAGGTAAGTTTCTGACTAGTGATGAGGATTTTTATATAATCATAGCTCATTAGAGGGTTAAGCAGGTAGAAAAGATTTCTGGGTTTCAGCTTCAGACTCCTACTTACTAACACCTCTGCATGAAAGCAATGCACCTAGTAAGACAACTGAGGAGTTTTGAGCTCCAGTCTCTGGTCTGGTAGTGAAATAGACTCTTTGACAAATAACTTTCCATTAATTAATTGCCTTAGTGGCTGTGAAAGAGTGTAATGCTAAGCAATATAAAAGCTCAGAAATGCAATTCAGCTCAGTCACCATTTTAGAGGTGATGGATTAGAAATACAAGTTCATTCAGTAGTTATTTGTTCAGCATCTGATTTGCACTGGGCTACATACTGGGCATCATGGGGAATGCAAAGATGAAAAAGGATATGTTATGTGGTCTGACCTTCAAGGGCAAATTTTTTAATCTGCCTTTCCCCCCAAAAACATTACCTTGTCTTTATTTTGTATAATTATGTTACTATGAAATTTTAATATCATATTATTGCAATCTAATGGGGAGAGTAGAATATATACTTGTAGTTTTTAAAATAAAAATTTTATTATTATCTTGTGTTTTAATATTACCTAAATTTCTCTCTGTATTCCTCCTGCCTCCCTCCAACCTGGGGAGCCATTTTTTATAATAAAGAATTTGAAACAAATGGGAAAGGGGGCAATGAGGCAAAAAAAAAACAGCAAAACTGATCAACACATGAAAAGTCTGATACTATATGCAAAGTTTCATATAAGGAACCCCACACACAAATGTTTTCAAAAGTGTAGGGGAAGGTGTCTTTGCATGTCTCCTTCTTGATTCAAATTTGGCGTATTTATAATTTAAGGTTGAACAGAATAAATGCTGTAAGAAAGGCAAAGATTGCTCTGGGAGACTGGAGGAGAGATTGATCACAGCTAATTTTGGAAGTGGGAAAGAAAAACATGGTAAGTAAGCTTCATGAAGATATGAATATTTGAGTTATTCCTTTGGGGAGGATAGGATAAGAAAGGAAGACATTTCAGGTTGCAGGAATGACATAAGCCAAGGTTCTGAGGTAGGACAGTGAGAGATGAATAAAGGGAATGGTAAAGTCTGGCTAAATAGTAGAGTATACCTAGGGAAGTTATAGGAGAAAACTAGTGGAAAGTTAGTTTGGGATGAGGCCTTGAATGCCATACCTAAAGTCTTATACTAAAATAAAGAGGAGATACAACTGTTCAGTTCTTATTTTGTTTCTTTTTTTCTCTTCCAAACAAGAAGCAACAAGGCAGAGTGGATAGAAAACCGCCCTTAAGGCCAGCAAGACCTTGGTTGTGTGACACTGAGCAAGTCACTTAACATCCCAGT
Source organism: Trichosurus vulpecula (assembly GCF_011100635.1). Taxonomy (NCBI): domain Eukaryota; kingdom Metazoa; phylum Chordata; class Mammalia; order Diprotodontia; family Phalangeridae; genus Trichosurus; species Trichosurus vulpecula. Next base: position 124,602,439 of record NC_050573.1, on the reverse strand, counting down.
GTTCTAGGCAGTTCTCTAAGACTGAATAAATTACTGAGAAAGGTGTTGACCTTAATTGATAGAGGGAGCTTCCTTACCCAGGAATTCTCCAAACCTATAAAATTATAGGTACACTGTGTATATTTTCTATAGTAATGAGAATGACCTTTATATTGGGAAAAGAATAAAGACTACAAAATATAGACCAAAAAATTTAACTTCACTTCTGGCAAAATTCTAAAATGTATTATTAAAGTGATGGTTAATAGGCATCTACAAAAGGAAGTCATGATCATTCACTCTACAAGTATTTATTAAGTGATTACAATGTCCTTGGCATTGTGCTAACCACTGGGAATGCAAGTAGAAGGAAAGACAATCCCTGACCTCAAGAAGCTTACATTCTGTGATGCCAATCAGTAACTAAAGATCTTTCCCACTGTTTCAACAATCCGGCTAGCAGCTTCTGTGGGGGTGTAAGATCCACCCACAGCCAGCACCCGGAAAGCTGCCAGCATGCCAGGAAAGCACAGGTTCTTTTGATCTGCCTTAATAAGGAAAACAAGGTGAAGGGGTTGACAAGTTTACTTTAATCCAGCATACAGACAGCATTCACTTAGTTCAGGGGAAAAATCCAGCACCCCGAAATTCAGGACAAAATACAAACAAATTACAGACATCAACAGACATACCAAATACAGGTTCATAGTTACCGACATCTAGATTCAGCCTGGGAGCTCAGAACAAGGGCTGGCCCAGAGTCACACGCACCCTCTGCTGTGAGTAAGAGAGCTCCAACAGAAAAAAAAAAAAGGATCTTCAAGCTGTCTTCTCTCCTCTTATAGAGTTTTTGACATCATCAAGCGTCATCTGAGTGACCAGTGATTGGTTCTTGAGTTGGCCCCTCCCCTTAGGACCATGGGAGGTTCACATCCACATAGATTAGGTTAATACCCAATAGGGCATGGCCCTGGAGTTAACACCTCCCCTTAGCCAGCCCCATTTTGGGCCCCACCTTAATTGCCAATCCACACCCACTAAGGTTTTACACCTAATAGGGGTTTGGGCCTGGGGCTTAGCACTTAGTAAGACTCAATCAAAGACACTGAATTAATCAAAGGAAACAAAGGCCAAACTCTTCAAGGGCACTTGTTGAAGTGCTAAGGAGCCCATTTTGATTACCAACACACGCACCCATTCAATAGGCCTCAGGTGGGGCCAGTTAAGGGAGGCTTGATTAGAGACAGGCCTACACCCTTTCACTGATTGGGCATGAAGCCCTGGGGCCCTAAAAAGAGTACATATACCCAGAAAGTAGCCATTGTAAGGTCAGAATTCAGAATTCAGGTCAATGAGGAGTAAGAACTCCAAGTCAACAGAGCTGCAGAGAGAGGGAAGAGCAGAAAGTGGAAACCAGGGAGCCTCAGAGACCAGAGAACTGAAGGTGGGAGAGAACCCAGGCAAGCTATCAGTTGGGATTTGTGAGTGTTTATGAGAAGATCCCAGCAGGGGGAAGGTTACAAGATGACTTGGTTCCTTGCCGTAATACTGTGTTATAATTTTCTTGTTGTTACATTGAGGTGGTTTTGGAATACAATTATTACCATGTTGAATTGGAGTTATTGGTCTTGGGGTCTAATCCTCTGGTGTCTAAACAAAAGTTGTACTTCCTCTGCCTTCTATTTAGAGAATCTCTTATACTTTGCTATTCTAAACTATACAGGCATGTTCTTGGTTGTCTTTGAGGTCGTAAATCTTGCCTTACTGACACACATTCTAACAAGGAAAGACTACACATTAAAAAAGGTAGCTGCAAATGGTGAAGGTTGGGAGGAAATACAAAGGTACCCAGCTTTGGTTTGTGGTAGAGGAAGTCCAGAATGCAGCCTGGAGAAGAATGAGAGATGTCTGGATTGGTCACCCTACTTAAATGGAGGTTCCGAGAGGAGATATTCTATCAGAGGGATAGCACACAGGGAAAGAGGTTCTCTCCAATGTGTGAATACCACAGTTGGAGTGAGGCTTCAGAATGAAGGGCTAGGGCATGGTAGAGGAAGTCTAGAGAGTGCAATGGGGAGAAGAATGAGAGATCACAAAAAACCTACATGGCTACAGAAAGAATAGATCATGCCATCCTAGATCATAGCAAACAGGGTTTCTTTCTTTTTTCCTCTTTCTTTTTTTGTTTCTTCATTTCTTTCTTTCTTTGTTTCTTTCCTTCTTGATGAATGGATTCTGTAGGCTTGCACATAAGTTCAGAAAAAATTGCCCACTAAGTACAAATTGGGAAAGCATGGTTAGAAAGCAATTTGTGTATCAAAAAGATCTAGGGATTTTTAGTGGAGTGAAAGCTCAGTCTGTGTCAATAGAGTGGTCTTGTAGCCAAAAGAGCTAGTGTACTGAGATGCATTAAGATAAGCAGTGATTCCATTAATAAGGAGCTGATGGACCCAGAGATACCATGTCCTGGTCAGACTTCATCTAGCTTATCATGTTTAGTTCTAGGACTACAGCCCAGTAAGGATATTGGTAAGATGTAGAATATTTAGAGGACAGCAACCAGAATGGATGAAGTCCTCAAGATCATACAATATGAGACTTGGATAAAAGAAATGGAGATGATCAGGATGAGAAGAGTTGGGGAGATAGGATAGTTGTCTTAAAATATCTGGCAGGCTGTCATATGAAAGAAGGTTTAGATGCACTTTGGAGGCTCCTTAGGGGAGAACAAGGTATTTGCAAAAGGGAAAGTTTAGGTTTGATGTCAGGGAAAAGCTCATAACGACTAGAACTGTCTAATAGATTCTTCTTCCTAAGGTGCCAGGTTTCTTTTTATTGATGGTTTCAAGCAAAGGCTGGTCATCCAACTCTAGGACATACGGTATAGGGATGCTTTTGGAGGCATAGGTTGCCCTTGACGATGACAGAAGTCTTTTCTAACTCTGAAAATCTATTATTTTGATCCCTCCTCACCTTTGGGTCTAATGTCAGTAAGTCAAGCATTTATTAGGTGCCTACTATTAATAAGTGCTAAGAGCTAGAGAAATAAAACAGTCTTTGCTTTCAAGGAGCTCATAGTCAAATAGGAGAGACAACATTAAAAAAACTATGTACAAATAAATTGTGAACAAGATAAATTGGAGAGGGAAGGCAGTTGCATTAAGGGGGGTTAGGAAAAGCTTTTTGTGAAAGGAGGAGTTTTAGCTGGGACTTGAAGGAAGCCAGGAGGCAGAGATAAGAAATTCTGGGTATGAAGGAAGAAAGGGGCAGCCAATGAAAATGCAAAGTTGTGAAATGGAGTGTCTTGCTGGAGGAACAGTAAGGAGGCAAGTATCACTGGATCAAAGCTTGTGCTTGGAGAAGAGGCAAGAAGATTGAAAAGATAGGATGGGGTCAAGTTATGAAGGTCTTTGAATGCCAAACAGAGGATTTTATATTTGATCCTAGATGGGCTAAGGACTCACTGAAGTTGATTGAGTAAGTGGGTGACATGTTCACACCTGACCTTTAGGAAGATTAATATGACAGCTGAGTGGAAGATGGACTGCAGTAGGAGATATGAACAGGGAGACCAACCAAAAAGCTATAGGCCAGAAGTTAAGTGATAAGGGTTTGCATCAAGCTGATGGCCACATCAAAGCAGAAGAAGTATATGTGAAAGATGTTATAAAGATGTTATAAAAGTAAAATTGACAAGACTTGATGACATGTTGGATATTGGGAGTGAGAGAGAGTGAAGAGTTAAAGATGATACCTAGGTTTTGAAACTGGTGGACTGAGAGGATGGCAGTACCTTTGACAGTGATAGGGAAATTCAGGAGGAGGATTCAGGGGGAAAACAATGAATTCCATTTGGGGGAATTCATTGAGTATTATATACTCAAAGTAATATATACTTATTGAGTATATGTAGTTTGTGATGTTGAATAGGCGGTTGAAGATGTGAATCTGGATAAGGAGAGAGTTTAGATTTCAATTAGCAGATCTGAGAGTCATCATAAAGATAATGAAAGCTATGGAAGTTGATCACCAAGTAAAATAGTATAGAGGAAGAAGAGAAGATGGCTTAGGGCAGAGCCATTAGTAGATGACTCACCAATAAAGGAGACTGAGGAGGAGTGCTCAGACGGTATGGAGGAGAAGAGAATGATATATAGAGTCAAAGGCTACAGAGAAGTCAAGAAGGATGAAGATTCAGAAAGGCTACTAGATTTGGCAATTAAAAGATTAATGATAACTCTGGAGAGAGAAGTTTCAGTTTAATCATGAGGTCAAAAAAGACTTTAGAGTTAAGAGAATGACAGGAATGAAAGTGGAAGCATTGACTGTAGAAAGCTTTGTCAAGAAGTTTAGTCACAAAAGAGAGAAGAGATGTGGAATGATAGCTAGAGAAGGTGAATGGATTCAGTGGGGATTTTCTGAGAATGGATGCTACGTGGGCAAGTTTGTAAGCAGCAGGGAACTAGCCAGTAGACAGGGAGACATTATAGATAAATGAGGGCCTGAGGATCATAGAAAGGGCAATCTGCTGGAGAAAATGAGGTGCAATGGGATCATTTGTGCAGGTAGAGGGTTAGCTTTGGCAAGGAGAAGCATCACCTCTTCATGTGCGACAGGGATGAGAGAAGAGATAGAAGCAGAAAGCATCTCTGTGGTATGTATGCGAAATGAGAAGGGAGAAGAGGAAGCTGTCAGGAAATAATCTCAACTATTTCAGCGAAATATGAGGTAAAGTTCTAAGTTGAGAGAGTGAGAAGGTGGAACTGTAGGAGGTTGCATAAGGGAAGAAAAGCCACTGTAGTAAGTCATTTGGGGGTGTGCAAAAGAATTTCCTTGCCAAAGTGAGTACCCAATGGACATTAAATAAGGTAAATTTGTAATGGATCCAGTCAGCACAATTTCATCATACTCTCTAGTTTTGTTCAGCATCACTGGCGTAGAAGCGAATGTAGTAGATAGTGGAAGAAATTGAATGGCTGACTCTTATCAGAGCAAGATCAGTGACAGGTCGATGGGGCAAAGGACTCAAGAGAAGAGGAGAATATAGAGTTGAACTGGTTCACCAAGAGAGCAAGAGGAGGAAGAGTGGAAAATATAGCCAGGGCAGAGGGCATAGCCTGGAAAAGAACTGAGAGTTTGAGGTATTTGGTGTTATTGAGAGGACAAAGAACAGGATTTGGAAGCAGAGGGAGAAGGAGGGTACCAACAGATTATGATTAGATAAGAGGATTTTCAGGGTTCATGAATATGGAATTATGTAAATTTTCACATTCATGAATATGGTTCATTTGTGGGTAATGGCAAAATCCAGGGTATGATAATCTGTGTTTAGGTGAAGTGATGTGGAGAAGTGAATCATGGGAAATGAGTAAATTGAGTAACTGGAAGGTTATGATGTTTAAGAGGATATCAACATCTATATTGAGGTCCCTTTGTATAAGCCAGGAGTTGAGACAGAAAGAAATACCATGAAGCAAGAAATGAACTCATTGAGGAAAGAAGGCAAGTATCCTAGAGGCTAGTCCAGATCAGCCACCACGATCTTGATTGGGTATACATGTGACTGAGTGAACCTCAAAGGAGAGGTTATTGAATGATGGTGATAGGAGAGCTTGGAAGTAGAAATGAGAAGCAAGGAGTTTTGTGACCTGTCTGTCTCCATTAGTGACTTAGAGGAAATGGATGAAAATGCAACCAATGCCAGGAAAGTTTGCTAAGGAGGCTGTGTCATCAGAAGTGAGCTAGATCTAGGTGGAAGCCAGAAGATGGAAAGAATAGAAAAGGGAAATATTTAAAATGAAAATGTTCGTTACTCATGGAACAGGCATTCCAGAAAGCACAGTAAAAAAGGATGGCTATCTTCAGACTAAGATGTGGATGGAATGAGTATTAAGGGGCATGAGAATAAAGGAGTGGGCAGTGAGGAGTGGAGAACAGAAGTTGAATAATGACAATGAAGGTCAGAATAGTTGGGGTAGAGAAGATAATGACAAGGAATTTGATAATCATTGATAGAGGCAGAGCCAAGATGGCAGAGTAAAAGCCAGGACTCACGTGAACTCTCCCACAAATCCCTTCAGATACCTCTAAAAACTGAATCTGATAATCATTGATAAATGAGCTCATGTAGGTTATTCACATGCCTAGAGGATTGGTCTCTGGGTGGAGTTTTCTCAGAGTGTTAGCTCAGTTGAAGGAATCAGTGAAAGTATTTCTCTTCTTCTCCAATAGGCAGACCAGGCCAGGAGACTAGTGGAAGGACATCTGTGTAATCCTGTGCAAGCCACAACTTCTTGGAGCTTTGGTTTCTCAATATGCAAAATGGGAGCTGTATTGGGTACCACCCAGGCCCATAGGACTGATATGAAGATTAATGTGACAACAAATAGTAAAGTGCTATGAAAGGTCAGTTATAATTACCCATTTATGCCACTAAAGCCCCACTTCCATGCCTTGTTGCAGAGTGCAGGCCTTTTGACCCCTTTTGGTTCTCAAAGGCCATTCTTGCCAAACACAAACTATGGTAAGTCCTACATAGTTGGAAATATTTTCAAAATTCACTTGGAATGGCTTATGTCACTAGAGGACCAACTTAGCAAAATCGAATCAATTAATTAATCTACACATGTATATGTGTATCTATAGACACATATATAGTGTATATTTCATACTGTGTGTGCATGTGTGCATATATTTATATATGGATATTGATATAAATATAGATGTAAATATGACGACTAGGTGGCATAATAGATAGAGCATTGGGCCTAGAATCAGGAAGACATGAGTTCAAACCAGCCTCAAACACTTACTGACTGTGTGACGCTGGGCAAGTCACTTAACCTCTATTTGCTTCAGTTTCCTCCTTTGTAAAATAGGGATAATAATACTTCCCAGGATTGTTGTGAGGATCAAAAGAGATGACTTAGCACAGTGCCTGGCACATAGTAGGGGCTTAATAAATGTTTTTTGAATTGAATATAGTATATGTGTGTATATATATATATATACATATATATATATATACACACATATACTATATAGAGGAGATACGTGTGTGTGCATGCACACATGTGTGTATAATTTATATGGCTCCTGGAAATTTGCTTTAATGGATATGGAATACCCAGTGGAACTTCCTCCTGATCACATCACAACTCATTTGTAATTTAGGATTAGATAGTTGCCCAGAACTCTTAGAACCTAAGAGATTTCCCCATAGTTCTTGTCTGCAGCTAGCATGGGTCAGAAATGGGACTTGAACCTGGGACAGCTGAAATGAAAGGGACTCAGAATGAAGTTGGCCTCAGGGTGATGAGGTGGTTTTTGGCCACAGTATCTCTCCAAGACCATCCATTAAGTTATTGAGGGGTTGTGAGATTATAGTCTGTTCTGGTGGAACAAGTGGCCACACCAGTGCTTGGCCCAGAGTCTGGTTCACAGTAGCTGCTAAGTGAGATGACAAGACTATGAAATAGAAGGGAAGCATTTCGTTTACAAAGCACATTCCTCACAATAGCCCTGTCAGGCTGGGAGTGAGTCTCAGAGAGATTAAGTGATTTGCCCATGGTCACATGAGTAATAAATGGTAGAGCTGGTAATTGAATTCCACTGTCTCTAATGCTAGTATTCTCTCCTCCACACCAATGTTGCCACCATCTTACCCTTCCTATCCCCATATACATTGTGCAAATCTAACAACTCCTACTAAAACCAAATACAGTTAACAGCAAGAGTTAAAATAAAAGTCTGGGAATCAAGACTTTTAATGCCCTATAGTCTTGACATTTCTAGACAGCCTCCATACAAAGTAAGCCGAAGAAGCGCTGTGCCTCAATTTTTCTGTCTGAGAAATGGGTTATAGCTGATGTATTTCTTTTACCTAAATTATAAAGAATAAGAATGAATTTGTATTTATTAAGTGATCAGCACTAATGTATCACAAAATGAAATAGAAGCCATAGGATCACAAACAAAGCCAGATTCCTTCTCATGCAATCAGAAACACTCCAGACTTGAGAAACTGTCTTATGCCTCTGCATAAATTGAAACAGTGAAAAGTCTCAGCAAATAGTAATGTTCTGGATTTACTGCATGACAGGAACATCAGGTGGTTGGCTAAATAATGCAAGGCACAGAAAATGAATAAAAAATCTTTCTGTGGGCCCGCTCATCACAGAAATAGGAGTTGCTGCCTCCCCACTGCAATTCTTCTGAGCCTTCCCAGCTGGGATAACCGAAAGTCTTATCACGGTCATTGACAATCTGACAACCATCTGAGGTGCAGAGTGAGTCATTTCCAAATATGGAAGAAGCAGAAACATCCTTTAGAGGTACTGATGGCAGGCAGTATGGCTTGTTTGGGTTTTTTTTTTTCTCTTCTCTAATTTCCTATAACATGTTAATTCTAAATCAAGCACTTCAAGCATCTAATAGTCTCAAGATAGTTACCATCTAAGGGGAGGCCCAAGTGATACTCCCCTCAAGACAGTGATATGCTTAGTCTTAAAGAGTGCATCTTGCTTTATGATATATTTTTGGAAATCAACTTAGTTAATTCCATATTGCATTTGAAAGAGAAGTGACAATAGATGATGCTTATTCTTCTGCCCTCCCACACTTACGGAGATGTTTCCCTTACCTGATGGCTTCTACTTTTCAAATCTGGGGCACCCCAAGGCCAATTTTGTCCAAGAGAGTTCATTTTGATTCACTCTTTTTTTAAAGCAACATATTGCATGCATGATGGGCAGCCAAAGCATAGTGGATGGCGGAGAGCTGACACACAGCCAGAAAGACCCGGTTTCAAGCTTTCCTCTGACATACGCTGAATGTTTGATCCTGGGAAGACATTTAACCTTTTAGTGTTCTAGGCCATATTCCATGACTATAATTTGCAGAGAAGGTGCAGAACCACATTAGTGGAGATTTCTTTATCTTAGCATTCCCTATTTCAATGAAATCATCTAGTTTTGATACCTATCAATGTATTCCATTTATCATCTCTAGAAGGGAGAACAGGGATGGAGAAGAGGGAATGATGGATCTCAGAAACAGTCAAGGATAGGATCCTTCAAATTGGCTGGGTTTCTCTGGCATTACTAGATGACTTGTGAATTGAAGTGAGTCTTCCAGCCAGACTCACCAAAGTCTTGTTTAAAAATTATGACAAGAACTTAAACAAATTTGGACTCAATTACATATGACTTTTCTTCTAAGAAGCTGAAACTGATTAGATTACATTAAAAATATCAGCAGAATGTCCACGAGGAAAGGAGCAACTACCATCAAAAGTAGCAGCCCCCAGGGACAAAACAAACCAGGTGCTTAAAGAGGCAGGGCACTAGGAAGAAGGATTAGAAAGAAAAGTAAAATGCCTGAGAATGGAGCTAAAAGCAGATGGCTCCAACGTCTGGGCTGCCTTTATGGACAATAGAGATAACCTCAAATTCATTTGCTTCTTTTCTCCACTGGTGGGGAGCATTTCATAGGAGGGTTTAGGAAGCACGGGCACAGTTATATGGACTAGTTAACACCTCAAAGATTAAAGAAATAAAAAGCTATTTGTGGGCTCTCTAGAGGGATAGAAGGTATGTGGTACCTCCTGTGTTTGTGACTATTTGGTTAGGACTGGGAAGGCTGGAAATGTAAGAAAAGGGTAGCTCTTTCAAGATGTTCTCACCTCTAGGTTGATCCCTACCTGCTATGGAGGGCAGAGTAGTATTCAGGTAAGAAATCATGGCAGAACTTACTGTATAGTTCTATGCCCTACCACCTGTTGAGTGAAGTACAGCACCATGGAGTACGGACTCTTATCTAGCATTCTTATTTTCATCACTGAGAATGAAGAATGGCTCTCCAAATCTTAGAACAGGAAAAATCCCAGCTTGACTTGCATAGGATGGCGCAAAACTTGGGAAGTTTCTTGTCAGCCTCCTATGATTATAAAAGGTAGAAATTTAGAACAAAGGATTTGAAGTGCTGCCTTGATGTTTAACGACTTAAATGTTGTCACTCTTTCACTGATTTTGTCTATATTTGTGATAGAGTATACCCTAGATTTATGGTTTGTGCATGGTCGTAGTGTAAGGGGTATAATGATGTTCTGTTGCTACTTTTATTAGTAGTTATGTCCTGTGATTGACTAATAAAAATAAATACATTGGTGGGGGCTTGGATTTCAAATGGATGTAGACCCATGTAGCATAGAATTGATGGTGAATTTATGTGTGTGAGGGGATATGCCAGGTGCCATACTTTAGTAGCAGTTTGGATATACAAAGATACTTCAAAAGTGAATCTTTTGTTTATTCCATAAAAGAAGAAGTCTAGTTTGTATTCACCTGAATTATCCAAATTAATTTTAGTACCCAAGAATACTAAAATTTATCTCAGGGATATCCCCTATTCCTTCCGTCATGGATTTCTACATTTTAACAAAAGCTAATTTATACAAGAAGTATTTTCTCAACAACCTAAGTATAAAGTCAAGAAGATCTTACTTCAGAGTAGTTTATGTGAAGAAGACCTTGAGGCAGCTAGATGATACAGTGAATAGAGTGTTAGACTTGGAGTTAGGAAATCCTGAGTTGAAATCCAGCCTCAGACACTTCTGAGCCACGGAAGGTAAGCCACTTCACCTTTCTAAGTCTCATTTTCCTTATCTTTAAAACAGGGAAAATAATAGCATTTACTTTCCCTTTCCCCCTTCCATGGTTGCCCTGTGAATTAAGTAAGATTATGCTTGTAAAGTGCTTTGCAAACATTAAAGTGCTATATAAATGCTAACTGTAAAGATGATGATGATGATGATGATGATGATTAGACCAATATGAACCAAATATGTGATGCAGCTGCCTAATCATAGTTTGAATTGCCATATAGGTATTTCACAGATAAGTGGCAATAATATTATTGCTGCCCAATCACTTTTGGAGGAGTATGCCAGTTCTTGGTGTCATGATTTAAGGACACTGCCAAACAAGAAGGCATTTAAAAGAGAGAGATGTATGTGTCATATAAAAAATGGTTGAAGGAGGTAGTTATGTTCAGTGTTTGTGCTAAGAAGGCTTAATGAGGTGGTAGGGAGGCCATGAATACCAACTTCTAATAATTGAATTAAGAATAATAGTTAGATGCTATAGGAAGGAGATTTTGTCTATTAACAAGAACATCCTAACAGTCGGAATGATCCAAAATGCAATGAGCTGCCTTGTTATGTAATAAGTTCCTCATCACTAGAAGTATTCAGGCTCACACTAGGTGACCATCAGAATTTGTATAAAATAAAATTCCTACATTAGATGTGAAGTTGGACTAGGTATTAGCTTAAGTCCTTTCCAAATTTCATTTTTGTGATTCCAATATTCTGTAGATATTGAAGGCAGGGTCAGAGGGGAAGAAAGAAGGAAACAAGCATTTATTAAGTGCCTACTATGAACTATGGAGGGGGCACTGTGCTAAACTCTTTACAAAAATGATCTCCTTTTATCCTCATAACAATCCTTCCAGGCGGGCGCTATATGACTAACCCCATTTTCAACTGAGGTAGACAGAGGTTAACTGACTTGCCCAGAGGTCACATAGTTTATAAGTTGATTTTGGAAGCTGAATTTGAACTCAGATCTTCCCACATAGCTGGGAGTGGGGAAGGGAGAGGAGATTTGTGGTTAGTAACATCAGTGGATGTAACCTAGACTAGATTACATCATTATAATAATCCTGAATATGAAAACAAACTCTCTCCATCAATGCAGCTCAGCAATACTTCCATAGCTTCGTAGTCTTAAAGAGTTACTAGGACACTGGACTTGCTCATGGTCACGTAGCTAGAATGTGTCAGCAGCAACACTTGAACCAGTTCTTCCTGTATATAAGGATAGTCTTCTCTCCACATTGCCTCTTACTCTTCTAATTATGAGTGAGAAAATAATCATAGCTCACTTAAGAGTGGGCTTTATGGTTTTACAAAGAACTCCTATATAGCATCTCATTTATAAGACAGTATTGCAAGGTAAATAGATTGCTAAATTTGGAGTCAGCAAATACAGCTTCCAATGCTTATTGATAGCATAATTGGGTATAAAATCACTTTGGAAACCTGTTTCCTCATCTATAAATTGGGGCTAAAACACCTGTAATAGATACCTAGCAGTGTTCTTGTGAAGCTTCAATAAGATCATGTATACAAAGCAGTCAGTAAACTTAAAAGCTCTCTCTATATAAAGTCAGTTATTATTGATTTTTCACAGAAACCCTTTGATAAAGTTAGCATAAATATTACTATCCCCACTTTAAAGATGAGAAAACCACTTAGCAAAAAGGGTTAAATGATGTGCTTATTATCAAGTAACTCCTGAGTTACGGAGAGCTGGAATTAGAACGTTAAGGCTTTTCACTATAAATCCAGTCCTTCTTACCCTACATGTGAAGATAGGGGCTTACTTGCTCCCAGTACCCCCTTTGGCATTGATACAAGTGATTTGAGAATGATCTGAAAATATAAAGACTGTCTACACTTGATTATTTTAATTTTCCTCCTCCTAATTAAATTGTATTTATTTCTTATGTGCTTCTGGGTAAGTACGTTGTTTCCACCAATGAAATGTAATCTCTCTGAGGGCAGGGACTATTCCATACTTATCTTTATGTCCATAGAACCTCACAGTGCCTGATAGATAGTAGGTATTTATAAATATTTTTGAACTGCTAGCTCTCCCAAACTTCATTTGGCGTCTTCTTCCCTCCTTGTCACAATAAGGATCCTGGATAAACACTATCTTTTTCTCAGTTGATCCTTGGAATGATGTAGCTCTTAGTAAAGAGGGCCATAGTGAGTTGTAGAATAAAATTTTAGGCATAAAATCCAATAATAATGAATATTTTTCTATTCTTGTTGTGATAGTAGGGCCCAAACACAAAGAATACAAAGACCATAACTGTGTCATCACACACCAGTGATTTCTGCATTTAACTGAAGCGATCAAGACAGAAACCAACCACTTCACTTGATTTTTAAAAATCAGATCAAATTAATAGATTTGTTCAAGGAACTATGAGGGTCTTAAAGAAGTCCAGCTGTCCCTGTTCTCAAGGAGCTTCCACCCAGGTTAACAAAGCACAAATTAATGAAGAAGTTAAATGCTAATTGACAATTTAAATAATGGCTCGAAACAATAGAAGAGTTTTAAACATAGGACAAATTCCAAATTAAATCAGAGATGATAATTTATGAAGGACTTCACTTAAGGTTTCAGTGGTCAAGAAAAGATGAAAGGAACGCTTAAAACTTGAGCTGAGCCTTGAAATATTAGTGAGATTTTTACATGCAGAGAGCAGTAGGAAAGACATTCTATCTGAGTGGTATGAAGTGTTTTAGGAAGCTTAATCTGAGAGTTGTGTGCAAGACAGAGGGGAGAAGGAGGAAACTGGAAGCAAGGAGACTAATTAGAAAGCTATTATATCAATCCAGGCTTGAGGTGATGAGGGCCTGTACTAGTACAGTGGCAATCAAAATAAAAAAGGAACAGATGGAAGAAACATTTTGATGAAGAGATGGACAGAATTAAATGACTGATTTGAGTGGGGGGTGGAGAGGATTCAAAGATACCTGAAAAATTGAAGCCTGGGAAATAGGAAGAATATGCAACTAACAAGAGAAATAGGGAAGTCAAGAGGGTGAACTGCTTGGGGATTAATATGAGAAGTTCAATTTTAGCCATGTATGCAGGGACCAGTGTAAACTGTATCATCAAAAGAATGTAGGACTGGGAATGGACAAGAGTCAGCCATGTAATGAGGGTGAGGGGTAGCAGACTGACAGTCTGTTTTCTGTATTCATAACACACCCACATAATGTCAAGGCTCTCAGCATGTTGCATATGCCCCCTGTGGAGGATTTATGGGAAAGTATAGACGAGAGTTACAAAGGATACATATACATGAATTGATTTCAATCTGTGCAGAATCCCCACCATAAGACAAAAGATCCATTAAAAGTGTTGAAGAATGGGGGTGAAAATGGTAATCTGATTGTAAATATCCAGAAGAAACAGAGTGATTGCTTTGCTTCTTGGTAGTCCATTCAAAACAGTAGCTCAGGTTGGGCATTTTGACACAGCCCCAAAACTATAAAATGTTTTATTGTTCTGACTTAAATTAGAATAATCTGGACAAATTATGGAAGAACATATGCCTGAAAAATAAAAATGAAACTGCCTTTTGGGCAGATATGCTGGCATTTGTATTACTTTTTAAAGGTTGCTGAGTATACGTAAGATGCTAAAAATTTTGTGAAAAAGGACATTTAACAAATTCTTCTTTCAACTCCACTTTTTTGATGGGGGAAGAGAAATTAAAAACATTCTTGGTAGATAATCAATATAGATCAAAAAGTAGTTGGAGTCCAAAAGATTATCCCATTTAGAGTGAAAGCAGGTGATGGAAAATTTTTTCCTATGGTTGGGGGGGAAAAAGAGGAAAGTTTCTTGAAAGACCAACTTCTGCGTATATGCTTCTAATTATGATATTATGAACAAATGTTTAATAAATAAAAACAGAGGTTTGTGAAAATGCTTCACAAGCACTGGGGAAGTATATGGTGTACTCTGTTTTAACAGCAGATATAAAAACGTTATATGCATTAATCCCTTTACTTTCTCCCCAAAATATAGACTTTCCCAAATTATCTAAATAATTCCTATGAACTACATCACAGTGATTAAGAGGTTTAACTTTTGGTTTTTTTTTTTTCCTACAGACAGCAAGGTTATGTATTCACATATTAGAAACCAAAATTAAAAAAAAAACCATAAAAACAAAAACAGAACCACACATTCTGTTCTTTGACAAAATGTACTACCTGAACATAATTTTATTACAATATTTTTAAATTATCTGTTTGATTCGACTGATAATATGTAAAGGAATAACAAAAAGAAAGACATTCTTAATGTATTGCTTCAGATTTCTACAGCAAATCTTAGAACTGTGAAACCTTTTTTCCCTCAAGATTTCATTAGGATTGTAATAAAATATGTGAAACATTATAACCTAGATAGGTGAAATGAAAAAGAATATATCTATTCTGACTTTTTTCTAAATGCTTAGAGGTGAGATTTTGTTGGCAGATGGGAAATGCTGCCTGGGTTTAGACTCTAAGAACTGGAGGTGCCATAACTCCTCGCCTCTAAATGGTAAAGCACCCTCCCCAGTATTTAAATCATCTTTTAATAGTTAACATGAATCATTTCCATGTTCTTGCTTCTGCTCTTCAGGCAGCACTATGAGAAATACATTGCTCCAAGTGACATTGTTTCAGGGGCTAATACCACAATGTTGCTTCAACAAGTTTCCAAGGAGTATTGAAAACTCAATAGAGAACAGTGGACAAAATAACTCCTCTGAAAGTCCCCAAAAATCAACTATTAAAAGAAGGCTAAAAAAAGTTTATATCATTGGGGAGAAGGTTTTAATAAAAACTAATCAAAGCAACAAATATACAGTATATTCAAAGACAGAATTGTACCTTTTTACAAAAGGATGATTTGGGCCAATTTGTATTTGCAAAATGATAAAACTGGGGATTTTAACCCTTTTGTATCATGGATCCCTTGGGTAGTCTGGTAAAGCCTATGGACCACTTTTAAGAATATTATTTTTAAATGTACAAAAAATGTGAGATCACAAAGGAAATAAGTTATATTGAAATGCAGTCTTCAGAATACTAAAAAAAAAAGTTGATGGTCTCCTGGTTAAGAGCCCAGTGATAAAGAAAAATGTGGCTTTTCCAGCTTTCAAGATTTTCAAATAAGGGTAGTTGGAGCGTCTCTGACTAGCTACCTCAAATCTGGAAAACCAATTCTCAAATTCTTGAGTAGTTCTGAATGGGTTTTGAAGTTCCAGCACCCCCTTCTCCCACAGTCTACCCCATCCATCCTTTGGGATTCCAAATTATAGTAAAAACAATGAGTTTCTTTAAGATTTTACATACCAGTCAGGAGAGTCACTTCGCCAGGAGATTGCCAATGCACACAGAGACACACATGCACGCACACACACACACACACACACACACACACACACACAAAGCCACATGGAGGGATGGATGAAAAGCACGTCTCATCATCTAACCTACTCTCCCTCAGCCTGCAGACAGCCTGGCTGCCTGGCAGCTCTGGGAGGGCCGCCTGAAGATGTTTCCTGAGACTCTACCAGGCACTGATGGCTGAACAAGAGGGTAGGGAATAGTTATGGAGCCCATGGAGACCCATCCTTTTCTGTAAGACAATAAAAACACCTTCCTATGTCAAGGTAGGGAGCTAAGGGAGCAGGCCTGATGCTGTGAGTTACGTACATGTTCACAAAAAAATCCCAACATGACATCACCATGAAAAATTTTCCTGTATAGGAGACTGAAAGACAATTCAGATCCCACTTTTACCAAGCCACATTCATCTCCTGTTAATACCATGTGTGGGACAGACTTTCACCCAAGACCATTATTCAGTAACCTAATTTCAAAAATTCATTAGGATGCATTCTTTGACTAATACTTATTTTATGCATCTTTTTTTTTCTTTTTAAAGAAAAATAGAAGCTTAACCAGAACATCAGACTTGGGTACCTGGGCTACTAGGGAGCCATACAAAAGGATACTTATCAAGTAATTTTGTGAATTTTCGAGTTTCCCCAATTGAAAACGATCTCCTTCAACTAGATCAGGGCTGTCCAACCTTAGGTTTTTATTGAAACAATAGAAAATATATTTTGATTTGTCATTTTAGTGAGAGCTCTGCGGTAGCTTGGTGTCATCTACGAAAGCATTTATGTAAATGTCTATGCTTATAGGCAGGCCTCATAAATCAAACTGAGGGTGGCATGCAGCCTGAGGGCCACATTTTGGACGGCCCTGAACTAGATGGTGTAGTGGATAAAGTACTGGGCCTGGAGTCAGGAAGACCTGAATTCAAACTCAGCCTGAGACACTTAGAAGCTGTGTGATCCTGAGCAAATGACTTAGCCTCTGTTGGTCTCAGTTTCCTCAACTGTAAAACAGGGATATTAATATCGCCTACCTGGCAGGGTTTTGAGAATCAAATACTATTTATAAAGCACTTAGAACAGTGCATGGCACAAAGTAGGCAGGTAATAAATATTCCTTCCTTTTCCTTAACTTTGAGCCTTGGACACAATGCAGTATTCCTGCTTTTCCTACTCGCTTTACATTTTTCTATTTTGCATTAAATTATACTCATATGTATATTGTTTTCAGATTTCTTCTTCCTATTCTCTGTCCTCAGTCTTAAGTACCACAGGGACAGAGACAGTGTCCCGTGTATCTTTGTTTCTCCTCCAATACCTAGCACAGTATATTAATAAATCCACATCTGTTGGATTGTTTAATTGAGTGGAATAGAAGATATGCATTGATGAAACTCTCAAGCAATACCAAAATATCGTTTGAGCCATTTTAAGTAGCTCTTCTTCTGGTATAACTTTTTCCATAGCTTCTGAGAAGAAATAAAATTGTTGGGGTTGTGATCAAGCATCCCTTCCCTCTCTCTATTAGACTGTAATCATCTTGAGGGCATGGACTTTTCATATTTGTATCCTCAAGGCTTAACAAAGTGTACTATACGTAGCTTGTGTGTAACACACATTTACTGAGCAAATCAAAACAAACTTGAGGTTTCATCTTCCACCTGGCAAATTGGCAAAGATGACAAAGGATGGGAATGGTCGAAGTTGGAGGGGAAATGGATAAAAAGGTATATTAGTACACTCTTGGTGGAGTTATAAATTATTCCAAGCGTTCTGGAAATCACTTTGGAATTATATTAAGAAGGTAGCTAAAATGCCCATATCATTTAACCCAATATTCCCACTATTAGGCATATCTTATAAGAACAAAGATAGAAAGAAATGGCCCATATGCTCTCAAATATTTATGGCAACACTTTTTTGTAGTAGAAAAGAACTTGGGGGAAAAAAGAGTAAATGCCCATAAACTGGAAGGTGGCTAAGCAAATTGTGGTACATGGATGTAATACAATATTACTAAGTCACAAGAAATCACGAATACAAAAAATACTTAAAAGTATGAGAAGACATATAGATTAATGCAAAGTAAAATAGGCAGAAGCAATAAAAGCAATATACAAAATGGCTAAATATAAGTGGAAACATCAAAATTCTGTGTAATTATAATCTTCAAGCTTCACTTGAAAGAAGTGAGAAAATTAACCTTTCTCCTTTCTTTGCAAGAGTGGGAGACAATGGCTGTGTACCACTGAATATACTTTTAGTTTCAGCTGTTATGTTGGTTAGTTTGGCTGAATTGAACTGCTTTCTTTTGTTTCTCTCTTTTTTTCTCTACTCTTTGCTGCAGGGATTGGCTCTCTGGGTAGGGAATGAGGGAGGGATATATTTGGGAATGAAGGTAATATAAAAAACTCAAAATAGCAATGGACTTTAAGAATAAATGTTTGTTGAGTTGAATTGAGGTTGGGCCAAGCCACTAAATAATACTGACATGTGGCTAACATAGGTTTGTTCTGCAAACATCCTTGAACAACAAAATGAATAAAAGAGGAAAATAGAAAACAGAGGAGGGCACTGACTGGGCATAATTCCTGAACAACAAATAGCTGGTCATGCCATCTCTAGTTTTCTGACAGTGAATCCATGAGTCATAGAAAGTGACAATCAGCAAGGAAGACTCTGTCATGAACACCATTGTCCAGTCCATGGTCAGAATCACCAAAGCTTAGCACAGTACCTTGCCCTTACAAGACTCCACAATAAATGCTTGCTTGATTGCCAAAAGATTGAATGAATGGGTGAATGAGTGAAAACATGAATGGATGAACCTTAGAATGGCAAGTATAACTTAGAAGGGATTCTTATCCAGGTAATACATAGGTGGTCCTAGCTAGCCTCTGAGGTCCTTTTGAACCCCAAGGTTCCATGGTTCTGATTTCTTTGGTGATATGACCAGACACTGCCTAATATTCTGAGCAAATTTGGGCTCCCAAATCATGCAAATCATTCCCAAATCAAATTGGGAACTGAATTGAGTAGCAAGATATCAAATTGAATGTGTTTGCTTTATACATTCTGCCCCTTGAAAGAGGTACCCCAAAGCAAAAGAACTTCAATTTACCTTCTCTGTGATGAAGCTGAGTGAGTTTTGGAGTTGAGGAAGGAAAAGGGACAATGTGGATGAATAGCATAAAAGTGACAAGTGTGAAACAAATAAGTAATGAACATCCA
The DNA here is from genome assembly GCF_011100635.1 of Trichosurus vulpecula. NCBI lineage: Eukaryota > Metazoa > Chordata > Mammalia > Diprotodontia > Phalangeridae > Trichosurus > Trichosurus vulpecula. Next base: position 124,583,188 of record NC_050573.1, on the reverse strand, counting down.
TAATCTATGATGACTTACCCCCAAATTTCTGTTTTAAAAATTTAGCCATTCCTTTTTTTAAGTTGTTATTTATCACTTTCTCTCTGAAAAGGAATAAGTATTGCACAATTTGCATATTTCTGAAAATCTTTATGGTCATGTCCTTAAACTTCCTACCCAGTTCCTGGAATTTACACGGCAGGACCTCAGCCCTATTTCTGTCTGTGGTTTTGATTCCAACTCAGATTCTGACTACCGAGCTCTCCCCTCTACTTGACTAATACCTGGCTCTCCTTGTGGTGATGTTTCCAGTCTATCTTGAGGAGTCATAAAGTGCTATTAAAACAGACATCCCTCTTAGTCTGTCCTCGGTTATCGTCACACAGTATTACTATTGTCCAAGAGTACAAGTCTGAGGCTAATGCCGAATCGGAAAGTTGGTTTAAGTATCCCAGTCGGGCCAGGGAAAACAAAACCCAGGAGGAGGATATGGCTCTAAGTCAAGCTGCTAGAGTATTAGCCATTGAACTTGATCCAGGGGCAGATTATTTGGGTGAGTGTGCCTAGCTACCAGACATCAATTTCATTTGACTACTATGTTCTTTTCCATCCAAATGAATGGATGACCACAGTATCAAATAAATAATGTGATGCTCTCATTATGCCACATTTTAATCTATGAACAAAATACTGGCTAGAGTTAAACAAGTGTAACACCACATGAAAGTCGTTCCTGTGTGTGAGGAAACAGGAGGGTGAGCCCACAGGTACCTGTGGGGCTTCATTTCTTCTGGGAAGCAGAAACCCAGATTGGCAACCCTGGAATTTTCCTAGTCAGAGCTGAATGGGGGCCAGTTGTGGAGGCCTGAAGCCTGCGACAACAGTCCAGTCTTTTTGGCTGATCCAAAAGCTGTGTCTTCTTAAATTGAGCCACTGGCATTAGAGTGAAAATGGTGCAACATCTCTAAGGCAGGAATAAGAAAGCTGAAGTTCATAAAGTAATACAAAGAAGAGTCCTCAATAGGATTTTCCTTCAACTTTCTCTTACACTCACCTTTACCACGGGAATCAGTTTAAGCTATTGCCAGGCCTGGAGTCAGAAGGGCAGCCAGGTGGTACAGTGTATAGAGCTTTAGTAGGGCTTTGAATCAAGAAGAATCATCCTCTTAAGTTCAAATCCTGTTTCAGATACTCATGAGCTCTGTGAATTTTGGGCAAGTCACTTAACCTTGTTTGCCTCAGTTCCTCATCCGTAAAATGGGCTGAAGAAGGAAATAGCAAACCACGCCAGTATCGTGCCAAGAAAACCCCAAATGGATCACAAAGAGTTGGACAAGACTGATTTCAATCAACAACTCAGCAATACTCAACAACTGAATCAAAAGACCTGAGTTCAAATCCTGCCTTAGACACTTACTAGTTGTGCCATTCTGGGCAAGTCACTTAACTTCTGTCTGCCTCCATTTCCTGAACCAATAATAGCACATACCCCCAGGGTTGTTGTGAAGATCAAATGAGATAATATTTGTAAAGTGCTTAGCATGGTGCAGTGCCTAGACCATAGTAAGGTCTCTGTAAATCTTTGCTATTATTAGATAGCAGATGGCAAGTTTGTCCTGGGGATGTGGACCTGGGACTGAATGTTCCTTTGGACTTTTAGTAGCTGGGACCCTAGAAAAATCAGTGAACTTTTTGAACCTTGGTTTCTTCGTCTGTAAAATAAGGATAACAATTGTTATAGGACTCCTCTCATAGGGATCTTATGAGGATTAAATGATATAATCTTTGTGAATCTTCAGGTACAACATAAATGCCAGTTATTATGTGAGAGATAATGTAAGTATGGATTCAAATGGGTAAAGCACAATTCATTCCTGAATATGCTAATCTGGATTGTGAGGGGAGACGGGGGAATTTCACCCCGACTGGCAAATGATCCTCACTCTTTTCTGTGAATTACAGAAGGTGGGGCAGGTCATGCATTGCTCTTTTAGACCACAGTCAGATGGAGGAAGTAACATCGCCATTAGTCACAGGATAGAATTCACAGGGCCTGGACACATACTGCTGCATTGCAATGTAGGAAGATTGGGAAAGTGATGTGAAAAGTGGGGAAAGTAATTCACTTGAATAATGAAAGAGAAAGGGGGGTGAGCAAAGTGCTATGGGATACAGAAGCTGTCACTTAGAAAGCTGTTTAATTCGGTACAAGACCTCCATTCTCCTCCTAAGAGAAGTGGAACCCCACTGGAAGGGAGAGAAGGACACAGTGAGCAGATAATTAAAGCAAGGGTTCTCTAGTCAGCGAAGTGGGCTAGTCTCTTTAAGGAGAGGGGCCCTGGGGGTGGGGGTGGGGGGTTAAACCCAAGAGCAGGACAGCCTTTGTTTGGACTTTTGAAACATAGGAGGGGGAGGCTTTAAAGCATGAAAGACCAACTTGGACCATCTGGTTCTGCAACAGTCTGCCATCAACACATCCTCACTTGATGAGACCAATATAATAAATGAGGAGAGATGTGTTTCATTCCTGTCAACAGCCATACGAAAAGAAAGATAAGAGGAGCGTTTGAAATTGTAGAGATCTTTGGGCTTTAACTATTCCAGAGGCAATTCGTTCCATATGGGAAGCAAATCCATGTGGATAAATTGTGCTATCAATTCTCTGGCTGCTTATCAAAAAAAAAAAAAAAGCCGGTGCATTTCCTAATGCAGAGGAAGGAAAAATGCTAATATGTCACCATGACACTTGACCCATCAGGTAGGCCAGCCCCAAAACCAAGTCATAGCCCTGTGACAGCATCACACAAATCAAAGCGTTTTAAATGATTTTTAAATTAAATGTGAAATTCCACTGGAGAATGATCAATCCTTTGCCTCTTTGAAAATGTTGGCCTGATGTTTGATGTTCCTTTTGGATTCTATAGGACTGATTAGATCCCAAGAATTCTTCCTCCTGTTATGATGTAAGCACAGGATGGATAGACAGGTACTGTTTAAATGACCTTTGGGAAGAAATCTTTGAACAGTCTCTTAATCCTCCACCCCCACTAATAAAAGCAAACAATTAAAAAACTATTGAGTATTGTGGTACAACCAGGAGGAGACTTAGAGAACAGAGTTCATGTCCCACCTTTCCTATTTACTGGCTGTGTGACCTTAAGCAAATCACTTGTCTTCTTACTAATAACCACAGTGTCTATGTCAAAAGATTGTCTTGAGGATATAGATGTAGATACATGTATGTGTGAGCGTGTGTGTGCATAGTATACACATGTATATAAATACAGACATATGCACATATGTGTACACATACATATATGAAATAGTTCGTAAACTTCATATAATGGCAGCTATTGTTGTATTGTGACAGGCGCCAGGGGAAATACAGAGATAAATAAGAAGTGGTCCCCAGCCTTTTTATGGAGCTTTTAATCTAGCATTGGAACATATGTATACACAAGTAACTCTAATATAAAATGGAACATAATGTGTGGCAGATGTGTAGTACAGTGGATACATCAGTGGATACAAAGTTGGCATGCCTGGTTTCAAATCCCATTTCAGACAGTTGCTAGCTTTGAGCCCCTTAACTTCTCAGGGCCTCAGTTTTAGCATTTGTTAAATTAGGTCATTGGACTCAATGATCTCTAATGTCCCTCCTGGGATTAAGTATAAGATGCTATGAGGCAACAAACAAGCCACTACTGAAGGTCCAAGGGAGGAAACCTCATTTCTTCCTGGGGTGGGGGTCGGGGCTGAGGAGGTTGGGAATCCAAGACACTCATGACATAAAAAAATTTGAACTGGGTCTTCAAGGGTTTCGTAGAAAAGGAAGTTAACATTGGGAAAATCAGGAAAAATTAAAGAACAAGATATAAATCACCCTTTAATTCTCCTCCAATCTAGGGGAATCAGAAGCCCTGCTCACCAGGAAGTGTGTGCTTTGCTTGTGAAAAGACAGGGGAAGAGGGGAAGGTGGAGGAAGGAAGGGGGAAGAGGAAAGAGAAATGGAAAAGAAAGGTAAAATGGAAGGGAGAAAGAGAGACACAGAGTCAGAAAGAATCAAAGACAAGTATTACAGAGACAGAGGTAGGGACAAAACACAGATAGGGAGAAAGACACAGAGATGGGGAGAGACAGAAAAGAAGAACAAAGAGAGAATAGAAGAGGAAACAAAGAAGGAAAGGAGAGAAAGAGAGAGATATGCAAGGATTCCAGTTGCTTCCTTTTCTCCGTCCCAAGGTTCCAGCCCTCTCCTTGTCAATGATACACCCATTTTCTTGGCTCAGAGAGATGGGGAAAGAGATTACAGTAGGAATTAGCTTGACAACTATCACAGTCCTGGCAATGAGGGAGTTGTAATAGTCACAGGGTTTTGCTGAAAAGTCCTTAAGACAAACCTGATGTCATTTGGATTTAGCCAAATATCTCAAACCATTATTCAAACATTTTGTGTTTAGCAGAATTCAAAGTGCATTTTGTCAGGCAGTTTTCCCCTTAATTTTTAAACCCATGTGTATTTCCAAGGGAATGTAATCCATATGTTTCTAATTCATTTACATTTAAATCATCATACTGTTGTTTTGCTGAGGTATTTGATGTCCAAGAAGCCTATGAGCCCTTTTACAAGCCTTTTAAAGGCTTTCTTCTTTGAACCTGGAAGTCATGGTTTTCCTGTACAGAAGGGAAATTAAAATATAGAACAGTGGGAGTTTCTCTTCAAACTAAATTCCATAGCATTTAGATGGTTAATAATCATAATAATTTCATGACAAGTATTAAAATAACTTGCTCTCGGGGGAAACCTAGAGCTTCAGAAAATCTATTAGTCACCAAAAGAAAAAGCACCAGCTTTTTCCCTTTATTTACAGATCTCATACCTGGAAAAGGAATCTGTGTGACACACACCCAGTCAGTGGTCATTGAGCCTTGGCTAAAAGACTTCCAGGGAAGAGGGGACTTGTTTACCTCCTGAGGCAACCATTGCACTTTGGGAAGTTTCTTTGTTTTTCCCTTTTTTCTTTTTTCCTATATCACATCTAAATCTGCCTTTTGGAAATTCCACCCATTGTTCATATCTCTGCCCTCTAGGAACAGCAAAACTAGCAAACCGATTGTCTGTAGTAATGATAAATAACAGCATTAAGGTTGTAAAATGCTTTACATAGGTTAATTCATTTGATCCTTACAATACCCTGCTGGGTAGTAGGTTCTACCCATCCACATTTATTCACATTTTACAGATGAGGAAACTGTTCCAGCATATGTCTTTCATGAGCCTGTCTCAGTATATGAAAGTCTATTGATTTGAGTCAATCACTCAATCAACAATATTTATTAATTTGTTTATTAACTACCTAAAAAAGATAATATTTCCCAGAAGTCCCATATTAACATGCATATATTACGGGAAAAGATAAGTCATTGACACCTGAACAAAAGTTAGCATATAATGTTGACTTTCTTTCTGATGGCAGAAAAAGTAAAAAGTGTCCTTTCAGAATATCAAGGTCTTCAAAGTATATTGAAGGAGTTAATAAGAAAAACAGAGGACACAAGGGCAGATTAGTTCTTTCTGAGGTTTTTTGAGGGGAAAGAGAAGAGATAGGAAAAGGAAGATACTAATATAGAGAAGAGAAAGAGGACATGGAAGTAGCTATTTCTCATAATTAGGGAAAGTAAAAAGAAGAGTACGTACAGATGAACGGGTGGGGAGAATGTTCATCAGGTAAACCTCGCTCATCTGAAATACACAAAAGAGAGTTGATCACGAACACATACACACACACACACACACACACACACACACACACACACACACACACACACACAGTTCGGTAGTTTGGTTTAGGAATTATTCAGTCCAAGCAGAGAACAAGCAGGGAAGGAGGCATGGTTTATAAGATTGTGGAGGAAATAGTATTAAGAAAAACAAATTCATTGATTCTGAAGCAGGAATTAAAAGGCTCCCCCTTTAATTTATTCTACTTCAAACCATGTGGGGTAGAAGTAGAGAGAAAGAGAGGGGGAGGGAAGAGGAAAGGAGAGAAGGAAGGAGAGAGGAGATGAGAGGAGGAGAGGAGAAAGTAGGAGAGGGAAGGAGAGGAAGGATGGGAGGGGAGAGAAGAGGAGGAGAGGGAAGAGAAAGAAGTAGGTAGGAGGGGAGAGCAGGGGAGTAGGGAAAGAGAAGGGAGGGGACTGTAGGTGGAGGGCAAGGGAGAGGGAGGATTTAAGTCTAATGGGGTGACTGTCAAAATAAATTATAGTATATGAATGTAATGGAACATTATTGTTGTATGTTGCAGGCTGCTTGCCCCACATGTACCTATCACCTTCCACGTGAGGTACATTTTCAGCTCTAGAGACTACTGTGCTCCATGTGTCACAACCATATTAAAACACAGGGTGAATACTGCTATTAAATGATAGACCTTTGTTTCCAGAAGAAGCTTGAGAACTTCGAAAGAGCTTTGCCTCACCTTCTCCTGCTGTTTAATTTGGGGCCTAATCCCTTGATCATGAGTACTGTCTGCTTCAGATAAACACACAGAAGGTTGTCCATCCAAATTGAGATTCTCATATTACTGACATACTCTACGCCAGAGAAATCAATCCCTCAACCTTCATTTATAGGAGCCAGCCACTGTCCTAAGTACTGGGGATAAAAAGAAAGGCAAAAACACAGTCCCTCAAGGGACTCATTCTAATGAGGGAGAATGCAAGCAAACAACTACATACACACAAGATGCAAACAATGTAACCTCAAAGGGAAGGGTCCAAATGTCATATCACCAGTGTGGCTTTTTTCTACAATAAGGTGACCAGGAGGGATGGTAGAAATTTTTTTCAGAGTGGGGAGGGACAGACAGTTGGGGTTAAGTGACTTGCCCAAGGTCACGAAGCTAGTACATGTCACTGTCTGAGGCCGGATTTGAACTCAGGTCCTCCTGACTCCAGGGCCACTGCTCTATTCACTGCACCACCTAGCTACCTACCCCTGATTGTAGAAATTATTAACCAGTGAGTCTTACTCCCTACCAAGCAATCTGGTAATAATGTTAATAATAAGAAGAAATAGCTAACATTTATAAAGCGCTTACCATGTTCTAGGCACTTTATTATCTCCTTTGGCCCTCACCACAACCCTGGGAGAGAGGAGCTATTGTTGTCCTGGTTTTACAATTGAAGAAACTGAGGCAAACAGAGGTTAAGGGACTTGTCCAGGTCTACCCATCTAACAAATGGATTTGAACTCAGGTCTTCCTAACTCCAAGCCCAGCATTCTAGCTGCTCTACCAACTTGTCTACCTGGTAAAAGCTATGATAAAAGAAAAAAAAAAGTATTAGGCACCAAAGCAAACATAATGAATTGAAAAAAAAAAAGCTTAATTCTTGTGAGGAGGTTTTTCCTTCCTTAGACCTGATTTGTACTTTGTAAAACATATAGGCACACCTCATTTTATTGTGCTTTGTTTCTATTGTGCTTCATAGTTATTGTGTTTTCGCTTTTTTTTTTTTCACACTGAAGGTTTGCGGCAATCCAGTCTTGAACAAATATATTGGTGCCATTTTTCCAAAAGCATGTGCTTATATCATGTCTCTGTATTATATTTTGTTAATTCTTGTGATTATTCAAACTTCTACGTTATTATTATTTTTTATAGTTATCTATGATCTTTGATGTTACTATTGTAATCGTTTTGAAATACCATAAACTGTGCCCATATAAGATGGTCAACTTAATCAATAAATTTTTTGTGTGTTCTCACTGCTCCACCAACCAGCTGTTCCTCCTCCCTCTCTCTCTATCCTCAGACCTCCCTATTGAGAAGACAACAGTATTGAAATGAGGCCAATTAATTACCCTATAATGGCCTCCAAGTGTTCCAGTAAAAGGAAGAATCAATCAACATGGTAAACTTCATTATTGTCTTATTTTAAGAAATTGCCACAGCCACCCCAACCTTCAGCAACCACCACCCCGATCAGTCAGTAGCCATCAACACCAAGGCGAGATCCTCCATCAGCAAAAAGATTACAGTTCACTTGAAGGTTCGGATTCTGATCAGTATTTTTTAGCAATAAAGTATTTTTTAATTAAGGTATGTATACTTTTTTTTACATATTATATTGCTGCCCACTTTATAAACTGCAGTATAATGTCAACACAACCTTTTTATGCACCAGGAAACCAAAAAATTCACGTGACTCACTTTATTGTGGTGGTCTGGAAACGAACCTGCAATATATCCAAGGTATGCCTGTGTTTATTCTGGTGCTTCAATGATCTGAATTTTAATTAGTACTATCTCTACCAAAGCAGACTGAAACTTTTCTGCTCTAGGTGATGGTCTTCATGGGTTGTCAGGGCTGCCAAAATGCATAACTGGTTAGCCATTGTCCTGTTAATGAGTCTCATTGAACTCATTCTCCTATAACAGAATTGCCAGGCTTGGACTTGAAACTTTTCTGTTTGGTGGAACCTGTCAGAGCTTGTGTTAGAATTTTTATTTCCTTTCCCAAAGTTCAAATCTGCCTTTTTGCAGCTAGTTCTCCCCTCTGGGGTCAAATACATTAAATTAAATCCCTCTTCAATAATAATAATAATAGCAATGATCATAATAATGCATGGATTTTATAGACTGCTTTAAGGTTTGTGAAGCTCTTTATGTAAATTATCTCATCTGATCCTCATAGCAAGCTTAGGATGTAGATATTAGTATCGTCCCCATCAAGAAACTGAGGCTGGAGAAGGCTAAGTAACTTGCCCAGAGTCAGTCACACAGCTAAGGAAATAATCTGAGGCAGAATTTGAAGTCACAGCTTTTTAATTCCGAATTCAGCACTCTGTAGACCTTCAGATACTGAGAGGTAGCTATCATGTTTTCCTCATTGTCTTCCTTCACAGTTCACACTGCTATTTCTTTAAGCCAGTATCATACGACATGATTTCAAGGCCTGCTCATGCTTCTCTATATACTGTCAACTTATTAACAGAGATAGGGAACAGATTCGTGATTTCATTGGTACAGAGAAATCTTGTATGAAGAAATTCCTTCTACCAGTTCATACTTTGGACAACTTATAATCTTAGATAATTACTTGGGGGCATTGGCTTTCAGTTTAAAGATGAGGAGGTATGGGGGAGGGGAGTCAGGGAAGAAATTGAATCCCTGTTGGATTTTTTTTTATAGCTATTTCCTTTTCTAAATGTTCACTAACCATCCCTTTAATAATACGTCATAGAATTTCACGAGGAATTAACATCAAGTTCCTTGGAATACAGATTCCGTTCCTCTCTCCTTTTTGAAAAATACAGAGTAAATACTATTGTGGTCTCTATGTTAATGAAAAAGTATGCACAGGGTTGAATGCACACTCTGTGTGAACAAATGAACATACTTGTTCATCAAATTGTCATATAAAGAGGGTAGTCCTGGAAACCTGAAAGAGGCAAATTTAAGACAAGTCATCAACCTTTAAAGACTGGGTAGTAAATGCATTGAATGCTAAACATTGATGTGACATATACTAAAGAGATAAATAGCTTCAAAACAGGCTTAGCTAAATAATGAATTAGCTCCATAATGGGCAAATAGAGTATTTGGGAGTACATGCCTTTGGAAGTTCATTTCTAGAAGAATGCTCTGCTCTAACAGAGAATATGACTTGGTGCCATAGTCAAGGACAATGTTGGACTTGGTAAACCATAAGTCTAACTATCTGGCATATCTTCTCTTCTGTTAAAAATCCTTTTTCTTAAGGCTGAAAAAATGCACAAATTTTAGGAAATGTAAAAACTAAGTTAATTAATTTTATTTATTTAAAACACCCATTGCCCTGGGCCTTCTGGAAGTATATACCAAATACAAATCCAATATTTAAACAAAACCTAGAAGTCAACAATCTTCTAACAAATAAAATCTAGAGAACAGTATGAGGGTAAAGCAAGCCAGAAAAAAAAAGGATTCGATGTAGATTTAGGGATTAAAAATGAAATGCCCTTCCAGAGTAAGGTATCTCTAATGGAAAAACTCAGTTCTCTTCAAATCTTAGTGGTGCTAATCAAATAAGCACTCATCTCTCCCCATCCCCCACCTCACTCCCCTCCCCCCTACCCAGGAAGCTTTATGTATGCTTTGGTGGACATATGGGTCACCAGTTACCAAATTTTCAAGTGCAGAAACTGAATAGCCCAGCTTAAAATCCAACCTCATAAATCTTTTACCTATTAACCCCAAATTGATCTCCCCCTCTTCCGACCTCTTTGCTCACTTATTGTTCATACTACCCACTCCGACACTTGGCCAAGCAGTGTCTTGCATGACCAACTAGTAAGGATCCAAATGCAATTCTTTTGAATAATAAACTCTCAGTGTGAGAGTTAACTCCACCAAGTTGCCTGAGGCACAAAGAAATGAAATGAATTACCCAGAGTTCCACTGGTAGCAAAATGTCTGAGGTGGAATTGGAACTCTCCTGACTTCTTGATTCAATGGCCAGCTCCTCATTTGCCATACAGTCTCCTCAGCTGAACAATGTGCTTCCTAATAGTTCCCAGAATGGAAAATACTACTGTAAATATTTCATCAAGGCAGTTTATAATAGCTACCTTTAAAACACAAGTCTTCAAGCCCATCATTCTATTCACTGTTTTCACATGTGTATCATCTCCTTCAAAAGACTATAAATGTCTTAAAGGTAAGTACCATGCCTGATAGTCTCTTATTCACAGTGGCATCTAGTATTGTGTTGGACTCAAAACAGACTCTCAGAAAATACTTGCTAAATTAAATTGAGGTTGGGGAATGTAGAGCTTTACCTTTTCTATGCCTACAAGTCATATTCTTAGACTCATGCAACTGGAAGAAACCATAGAATTATAGATACAGATTTGGAATAAATCTCAGGGGTTATCTTATGTAACCCCCTCATTTCATGGATGAGGAAACCGAGGCTCAAGCATCCAAAATCACATAGGTGATAAGCAGAAGAGCCAAGATTCAAAGCCGAGATTGCAGACTCCACATCCAACCCTGTCCCCACTACATCAGGTCACCTAACATCTTCTTTTTGTAGGTGAAGATTTGAAGGCCTTTAAAGATGAAGTAAAAGGCAAATCTAGAATTGGAGAAGGAAAAGTGGTGGGGATGATCATTTTCTAGTAACCTGTAGAGTTTTAACATTTTTATAAGCACATTGCTTTAATAATAATGGCTTGTATTAATTCCTTAATTCAAGAAATACTTATTACATGCCTACTAGGCCAGGGTGGGTTAGAGCCAGCTGAATGATTATTAGATTTTTGGTCTGTGCATTTATACCTCAGAAATTGACAAATGCTACCTATCAGGATTTGCTTTCTTGTCATGGTGATTTTCTAGACTTAAAGGAATGGAGAAAATGTTAGTAAAGTAAATTAAAACTTAAAGGCGTGTTGTACAAAAATCCGGTGGCCATAGAGGTAAGGAAAGGGAACAAGAATTTATTGAGCATCTACTATATGCCAGGCACTGTGCAAGGCATTTTACAAATATTATCTTTTGATCCAAAGCAAGACTATTGCTTCTATTTTCCTTCCCTACTACTTTCATCTATCTTAGAGATGACAAATGCAAAAAGCAGAATTTGGATGGTTATACCCAGGGAGATATGAGAGATAACTAGAGTGAAAATGAGGTGTCAGATCAAACTCCTGTGCAGGTGGGAAGGACTTACTCCAGGGAGAACTGCAGAGCCTGGATGCCTTAGGAAGAGGAGATATCAGTCTTTGGGGCTCCCATGTTTGAATCTGATGACTGAGAACCACTTGACTGTAAATTAGTGATGTGTTCTTCATTTCTAGCCAAATTTCTGTTAGTCCACAGGTATATAAAAAAAAACCTGCACTTACATAGCCCTTTAACATTTACAGAGCACTCTGAAAATCTTACACCTCAGTTGATCTTCACAACCCTAGGATGTAGGCGTCATTACTATCACCCCCATCTTAAAGATGAGGAAAATGAGGCAAAGAGAGGTCAAGTGATGTGTTCCAGGTCACACAGCTAGTAAGTATCTTAGGCTATATTTGAACTCAAGTATTTGTGACTAAATGCTCTACCTAGTGCACCACCTTGTAGATAAGAACGATAGTGCAATGGAAAAATCTCTGGATAGAGATTGATTATCTGGCCCTGCCTTAGAGCTCTGACCCAGGGAAACCTGTCTTCTGCCAAGAATATTAATTTCTGGCATATTCTCCTCCTTTAATGGAATGGGACACACATTGAAAGAAGGTTTTCTCTAAGAAGAAACCTAGTTATTCTACAATAGCTTCACCGTGTAGAATGACACAGGAACCATGGCAGACAGTGAAGCCAGTACCATTTGCTAGGAGCTCAACTGAACTACAGGAAGACATGGCCATTCAAAAACTTCAAGAGTGACCCGATGGGAGCCTTACCTAACAACAGGAGTGTAAGTGACCAAAGCTTTGTGGGGAAAGGGCTGCTCAATAGAAGTGTCTCTTTTCCATGAGCTTTAATGGTGACTTTCATGTAATGTTCTTTGAATTGTCATTAATATCCTTCTTTGAGTTCTGCAAAGAAAGTACTTCTAAGAAGAGTCAAAAGTAATAGCTATAACATCCAGCATTTGTGTATACCCCCCAATTTTGCAAAGTGTTTTAAATAGTTCAATCCTCATAAAAACTCTCTCAGGAAGATGACACAGATGTTGTTATCCCCATTTTAGAGATGAGGAAATAGTTTCAAAGAGGTTAAATAACTTGTATGTGGTCACATAGCTAGTAGGTAGATGATGTCAAATATGAGTTTCCCAGATTTTCTAGGTGACGGCAACGATCCATGTAATTGAGAAATTCCCCAAAATGTACCAAGGTAAAGTCATGAGAGAGCCTCTTTCGTAAATTATATACCTATAAACTAGAAACATTGATTAGTCAAGTGGCAATCATAATAATAAGCCTTGTTCATTTAGGTTTTAAGCTTTATAAAATACTCCCTGTACAATAGCTGAGATATACCTTATAGATCTCATCATTCCCAACTTAGATAAAGAAATTGAGATTCAGAGATTAAATTGTATGGTCACAGAACTAGCAAATCTCAAAGTCAGGATTTGAATTCAGGTCTCCTTATTCAAGGTAAGACAATATAAGTAAGGCCCTTTATAGCAAGGGCAAGACTAAATCTAAGAGACCCAAGTTTCCTTTTTTTTTTTCCTCCAACAGGTATCTATCATACGATCAGAAATTTTATACTCAATTATGTCATCTAGCAATCTAGCATTATTTTGATCATGAACCAAAATCAAATGATGGGTTTTGTTTGGTCATATTGCAAAGGGGAATCTGACATTGGATGAGAAGATGAATTACATCAACATTAATGTCCCTTTCAACATTTTTTTATGACTGTTGGATTAAAAACCTCCAGAGTAATCCTGCTTAATCTCTTTTCTATCCTAACATTCATTTGCTTGTTGCTACATAGGGATGACCTCAAGGTCAAATGAATCTAAGATTTTAGTATTTTCTTTGCTTACAATTCTCTTAAAAGACAATAATTGTCTCTAGAAATGGGAAATACAAAATCTCTAAGATGTATTCAAAAAATTGCACAAATGAGGTCTGAAATCCCATTGCCATTTCATTTAACTGAACTATTATGCAAACACACAAAACTAGTAGTTACATCATGAGGATTTCATAATACATTTTGAGCAATTTTTCTGTGATCATTATAGGGCTGAGGTTAAAGCATTAAAGGTTAAAGTTAGCTCCCTCTTCTATGGCTTTCTCTTACCTTAAGAATACAGTACAAAATCCCCACCCTGACAAAATCCTACCCAATAGAGCAGTAGTATTTCATATGAATCACCTTCACTCACTGTGCTTTCCAGAAAAAACCAAAAACTGGTCAACCAGATGCTCCCTGAGTTTAACACACCATATGTTATCTCATTAAAATAACCTTCCTTATTTACTCTACCTTAAGAAAACTTAAAAACCTATACTAAAAGTTTACATTTTTCTTGAGTAAAGCAATCATTATCTGCATTTGTTTTCCTGATTTGGTAGATGTTCATAACTGAACTTGATCCTAAGGAAATCTAGAATAAACAAAATATTCCTGGAAATTACAATAGTGCACAAACATATGAGATCATCAAGTCTTCAGCAGGCCTTAAGGCACCAGTTTTGTATCAAATAGAATCTTTCAGTCAAAGAAAATCCAGACTCGTATTTGAACTTGAAATATGGTAGATAATCAGAAAGTATTCTGCCATTGGATTCTAAATCACCTGCTCCAAAAAAAAATCATTCAAGATTCATTTTCTTACATTGTAACCAACTTGTCATTCATAGCTAGTAGGATATCCACATGGTTAATTAGACATATCAAATTTATTTGTTTTCATAACCTCACGTAGGAAAGAAGGCTGCATAAGTTTCAGAAGGTCAAGGAATATCCATTTCCATATGGTCCAGCCCTTACCTAAAGTATGGGTCCCTTCTAAAACATTCCAATCAATGGGTCATCCAAGCACTGACTAAAGATATCCCCTGACAAGATTGATCCTCTCCTTCTGAATTCACTATAGCTTATCAATATCTCCTTTAAAATGCCATATCTAGAAGTATTCTGACTGGTACAGAGTGTAGAAAGAATGACTCTTATTTTGGACTCCATATTTTAATTAAGGGTACATAAGCATATTTGCTTTTTTTTTTTTTTGGCTGCTATAACTTATCGTTGGCTTTTAGCGACCTTGAAATTTCAAGGTCTACGGACCAAGACCAGGGTCAAACTACCCTGCCAGGTAACCAACCATTTGTACAGTGATTTTCTTTCACTTTTCCTGTGGAGGGCAGTGAGAGGGGGAACAGAGGAAGAATGACAATAGTCTAGCAATTCTAGAAATGCTACCTAGGGCCTTGATATCTTGGAGATTTCTTACTTTGAGATGAAACTAAAAACCATAATTTTATGAAGATCATTTATCAAATCTTAGTCAATTTAAAAAAATATTTTAACAACTAATTTCTATGCAGTTAATCAAGTTGGCAAGATTATCAACAACTTTTAGTCATTAATACCCTCTAACACCCTATCAGCAGAATTTTTTTCTAACATGGTATCATGTAGATTCAGCCCAAGCACCAGACCAGCAAGGAAATTGAACAAAGGACTGCATGTACTATTGACAGCACTAATAACCACCCACCAACTGTCTTGGTTTATTGGACTCTGGGAACAATGTCAGGAGGGACTAAAGAGTAGTTCAGTCTCACACAAGGGATTGCCAAGTCATGGTTTCCCCAGTTACTTTGAAGCTTCCCACACCTTGTGGACATATGAAAGAGCTCAGTATTTGGGAAATTTTATTACTAAATCATAAATATTTTATTTAGCTAAACCAGTAAGGAAGGAAGAAGCAAGGGGGAATCTGGGCAGCTTTCTTGAGAAATCCTCCCTTAGAGAGCTTGTTGCCAATGTCCCATTTGCATGGACTTCACGTAACACTCAAAGCACTTTTGTTTCATTTCGTATCTTCCCTTCTGCTGGACTGGAGCCATCAGGTATGTGGTACAGATAAAGGTATCTGCCAATATCCGGCTTTAAATTTGAAAAACAAATATTTCAGTGAACTCAAATCCAATCTAGGTAAGGGGTTTTTTTTGTTTGTTTTAAATATAGCTTCTGCTATACTTTTTTTTTCATCCTCAAAGTGCCTTGGGGCCTGAGAAGTGAAATAAATATGATTCTACTCTTTATAAGCAATGATAATGCTATTGACCTATCACCATTTTGGTAAATGCTTTTAGTAATTTCCCAGTAAAGGTAATGGATTTTCACTGATCCCTACTCATTCTCTCACCCAGGCTTTCTTGTAACCAACTCCACTTATTTTCCAGATGGCTGAACAGGGTTAAGGGTACAGTCTGTACCTTTGATATAAGACAGAAAAACTAACTGATTTGTATTAGGCAAGAACCTAGGACCTCCCTTACTTTTGCTAGTAAAGGCAATAAACCAAGAAATCCAACTAGTTATGATACATAAATAAATATGATTTAAGATTTATCCCATATACACATTCATAAAAATCCTATATTGACCATAACAAAAGGAAATGATTCACCATCACAGATGCCCCCCAAAAAACCCTGATTTAAAAAAAGCATTTCATTTTGGTTCAGAAATCATAAACATTTCTTTCTTCAGTTTAAAAATTTTCTACAATTGATGCTATTTTATATACCAAAGATAAAAATCTATGTTTTCCTTTAATTCTTCTATCTGAATACATTAAAGATTCCATATTCAAGAGATGGAATAAATAAAAAACCTAGTTATAGGAGACATTTGGTATTCCAGAAGTGACTGTCCTCTGGTCACTAAAGTACTATTATAAAAAAAAAACAAACTTATTTTTAGTGGAAATAGCAATTTTTTAAACTCCTCCACAAGGTATAAACCAACTGCCTTTGTTCAAGGTATTTGAGGACCATATCTACATGGAAGAATTAAATTCAATCTAACAAATATTTATTAAGTGGATTCTATACTAGACCTTGGACAAATAAGGACAAAAAAAACCCCAAAACATTCCCTGCCATCAAGGGGGTTAGGTTGGTTGGTGGTGAGGGGTGAGGAATACAATACATACACAGGTAATTAAATATAAAGTATCTACAAAGAAGGAGAAAAAGGAGGGAAAGATGGAGAGGAGGAAGAAGGAGAAGGAAGAGAACATGATGATGACAAAGACAAAGATTTAAGAAAATAATTTTCCCTGTAGTGTAGTTGAATCTTTAATTTAAAAATTGGTGCACATTTATGTACTTTTTTAAGTTTGGTAAAACATTTTTTTTTCTCACAATAGCCCTGGAGGGCAGATATTCCAAATATCATTATTCCCATTCTACAGAGCTAGAAACTGAGGCTCAGTTTAGGTGATGCAACCAAAGTCATCATATGCCTGAGAAGTATAAGAACTAGATAATGTTCTTGACTCCAAGTGCCTCTGGCTCCCACCACACTCTGTGACTTCCTCTTCCAGTCTAAATATTTCATTTGCATAGCAATCAGGTTCATCTCCAAAGACCTATCCTGATGCTATTTGGATTAGCATCACCATATCTCTCCATTTCAGTTCCTAAGCCAGAGGGGAAAATTAATGAACACAGTTTAGTCTGTTTGTCTGACTCTTCTGTTTTTACTAGGGAGGAAGAGTGGTTAATGGATTTAGTCATGGCTGAAACTGAATATCTTATGTTTGAACCATTGATTCCATTTTTTAATTTTTTGTTTCTTTTTGATCGGTCCCAGGGAGCAGAACCAGGGGAAAATACAAAGCAAAACTGGGTTCGGTGTAAGAGGAAAACAAACCCTGATAGTTAATGCTATCCAAAAGTGGAAAAGGCTGTCATGTAAGGGAGGGAGTTCCCCCTCATTGAATTTATTCAAGCAAAGGTTGGATAAACACATGTCAGAAAAGTTAGAGAAGGGATACTTGTTTGATTAGAGGGCCCTGAGGCCCCTTCCAGTCCTGAATTTCTTTAATTCTCTATTTTACCAACTCTACCACATTTTTTCCATTTCAAATCATTCTAGGATTTTTTTATGGTTGTCTTCAGATTCTTAATTAGAAGTTAATAACATGACTTCTAACTAGAAAACTACCTTCATATACTCAAACAGTTACAGGCTGTCAGAGTCACAACAGACTTCAGCCATTAGCTAATCCAACACTTATCTGAAAAATAATCCCCACTCTGACATACTTAATAAGTGGTCATCCAAACTTTTATTGAAGGCCTTCAGCAAGAAAAACTGCTCTGCCATCTAGGCAGTCCATTACACAGCAGTATAGCCTGAATTCTTAGAGAGATTTTTCTTTAGGTTGTATGATAACCAACCACCCTGCAGATTTCATAATTAGAATATAATAAAAATGAAGGTCTATGAAGGTCCAAGTTCTTTTTCATGAAATTTAATCATTGCATTAATGCAATGAATTTAAGTTAAGCTCCTTGAAGGCAAAGACTTTTGATTTTTAATTTATATCTCCAGCATTTAGCACAGTACTGGGCACATGGGAATGCTTAATCAGTGTTTGTCTACTGATAGATTAAGAATATAACAGAATTATAGGATATCTTAGACTTTGCAAATTCAGATCTTCAAAATAAGGACTCCAATGGAATGAATTTGCCAGAATGAAAAGCAGTGTGGAGCAGTCAAAACAACGCTGAATTTGGAACAAAAGGACCTGTGGTGCCAGAGAGAAGTGAGGCCTAGCTTGGCTACTTAAACTCTCTGGTTCTTGGTTTCCTTTTCTATAAAATGAAGGAGTTAGACTAGATAATCTCTAAGGTCACTTCCCTATATAAAGTCTTTGTACAAAGGGCAAACATCTCTTGGAAAGAGATTGACTGATTTAGCTCTGGGTGTGCAATAATTTACATTTTATCAGTTCTAGTGAAGGCTCTCCTAATCTCCATGACAGTGTCAATGTTAAATAGATTGATGAGAGCATGGAATTTTGCCAGCGGAGGATAACTGT
The DNA here is from genome assembly GCF_011100635.1 of Trichosurus vulpecula. NCBI lineage: Eukaryota > Metazoa > Chordata > Mammalia > Diprotodontia > Phalangeridae > Trichosurus > Trichosurus vulpecula. The sequence continues at coordinate 124,564,633 of NC_050573.1, read as the reverse complement.
GAAAATGAGTTTCTGTTGGTAAAGTAATGTTTCCATTTATAAATATTAATTATATTTTTATACTAGATGTTAACTCATTTTCCCACCCCTAAATGATGAGGACTGTGTTTTCCAGAAGAGATTAAAAGAAGAATGTCACCCACTCAGTGGTCAGTTTCTAGGCTTCCTGTTTCTAGTTCTTTGTCCTGATTTTAAATCAATCCCAGGTATGGTTGCATTCTGGTAAATCCCTTAAGCGAAAAAATGACACCAGCCAATTTAAACAAAAGAAAAGAAGCGAGGTGCTGCTGTGAATGGTATCTCTGCCAATGGGGAAAAGAGTAGAATCAGCTATTTGCCAATATTCTGTGGCCTGAGGGTTAACATAGTGTCCAAATATGACTTATAAAAAGATCCTCAATCCTGAAGCATCTCAGAACAGGGGGAAAAGAAACAGCTACTCAAGGTGATGAAATGTTTCTCTGTTTTCAGCATTGGACTGTATATTCAAAGCCTTGGATCAACATGGGACATTACAAAGATATCTCATGATGTTGGTCTTTTAGGAGACCAGCTTGATCTTAGGGATATGCTTAGAGGTAATTTATTTATACATGCCTTCATACCTGCTTTGGGAAGCCTAAGAAAAAGCCATTGTCCTATTTATAATCTCTGCATGAATCAGCATCGAGTTGTTGATAAAGTTAGCACAGGGAAACTTATTGAAGTTGTTGCCAAATTGGGGAGGGGGCAGATGCCAACCATTTCCATAAACAGCCAGGGAAAGTAATTTTGTTGGATTAGGCTACAGGGGGACCACAAAGTATTTTGAGGACAGCTAGAAATTCATCTGGCATTGGCCCCTGATAATCTGCATTCCATACCTCCTCCCTCTTCTAAAAGTACTCTCTGTCCCAGTCACTCAAATGGGAAAAAAGACAGTCTCCACACCCTTATCCCCCACCCCCACTTCTATCACATGGAAATTCTAGCTGAAACTACTGTTGGGAACTATAGACTCTGTCCATATGGCATCTAATCATCTGGATAAAAATGCAAAACTGTTATCACTGGTCTATGTGTTGGGACACATAGTAATAATAACTGCTTTGTAAAAGGCACTTGAATGTATGCAAAGCACTTCATGGTTCATAGGTTCTTTTAGCATTGAAAGGAACCTCCAAGTTCATCTAGTCACATCTTATGTTTTTTTTCAGAAGAGTAAGCTGAGAGCCAGGGAGAAGCGACTTGCCCAAGGTCACACAGGCAGCCAGTAATAGAGCTGACAAGTGAACCCAGGACCTCTTGATTCTAAATCCAGAAATTTTTTTTAATCTTCATTATTCTCTTTTACCTCATCATAGCCTCATGCCAGCTTTGTGGTAGGCAATGTAAATGATCATTATTACTAATATTGCTATTGTGTTTATCCCCATTTCATGATAACATGATGATGAAATTGTGGCTCAGTAAATTGAAGTGACTTGCCCATGATCATATGGTGAGAAGGTATAAGTATCAAGGCTAGGTTTTACCTACATCTAGTCTACCATCTGATGAGCTTTGCCACGTTGCCTCTGATGCCGTGCATCAGAATGAGTTCATGACATCAGGGGGGCATAGTCATAGTAACTAAGTCAATATAATCTATTACATAGAGACAGACCTTTTTACCCCTTGGAGGCTGCATGCCCATGTCAGAGGTAAGCTGCTTTCATCAGTCAAATAGGGGAAAACTGGACTGCTTTTGCTCCTGTAAGAACTGGTTTGTTGATAACCAAGTAACCCTCAGTCCCTGAGGATGCAATGCCAGAGAACACAAACATTACAATCTCTTAAAAAACAGAAGAAGAAAAAAAGGTACCTTTCTCTTTGCTCTAGATACTAAACACACTGCTGCCTTTATGCTCAGCACCAGACAGACTTGTTATGTTGGGGTTTCTCCCAGGCAGTTTTCAGCAAAGACCACAGGTCAGATGGAGTCAGCATTTCCCACAATGGTAAATATTAAATGTCAGGGTAGCCCGATTAACCTTGGCTTGTACTGTTGGTGGGTAATGACCCTAGGATGACAAAGACTCCATTTATAGAGGCCAGGAGATATGCCAATATCATATCGACAGTGGAAGCAAATGTGTCATCTGAGGAGGTCTCCTAGGATATGCCCAACATAAAGACATGAGTTAATATTTTGGTTTAGTCAGAATTTGCCACATCTTTGTCACTGAAGCAAAGTGATATGTCAACAGTAATGAACCAGCCATTCTACAAGCATTTGTCAGAGGGAAAATGTGAGCCCACTGATATGTCGACATAGAGACATATGTGAATACACGAACATTATTGCTATCTGGCTCTAAGGTGGGGTCTTAGATCATTTTTTTAAACTTTCATTCCATGTGTAGGATAGACATACCGTTTAAATTAAACTTTTCCTGAGCAACCATTCTGCTCCAATGTTAGACTTTACCAAGACATTTCGAAATTAACTGTTCCATTCAACGGTGAAGTAGGGAGGAGGAGAAAGGAGACAATCAGCCAAGCTGGTCATTTGGTATTATCTGGACAAAACAGACAGTTGACTGACTGTATCTTTTTTTATTAAGAAGTTGTTAGACAAGGTGTATTTATAAAGCAATGAGACCAATCTTCTTAAATAAATAGCGTAGACATGCAAATGAATCTTGTCCCCTCCAAAATCATGACCTTGGGAGGCTACGAGCATTCCATGAAATATCTGTGAAATTGCTATTTGGGTCTTGCTTTCTTAGCCTGTGATAATGCCCTTTTTGACTCGCCCTAGTAGTGGCCAATATTCACCTCTTGATATGATTTTTAGAACTAGTCTAAAGTCATTTGGAGACAAGCATGGTGTGAGTCTTGGAGAAGGTGAGTGATTTTGAGAAGCGGAGGTGAGTAGGGAGATGTGTATATCATATGGTCTGTGCAAAGGTACTAATGACAAGAATAGGAGCTGAAATGTTGGGAATAGGAAGCAATAAGTAGGTCAGTTGGGCTGGAATGGAGTGTGGATGACAGGGAATTATGGGTAATAAGCAGCGGTGGGATTCAAGTGAATTAACAACTGGTTCTCCACAGAACCAAACCGAGGGACCGCCCCCACCGCCGATGCAGCTGGTGCAGGCCCCAACCCCGCTAACAACAAACCTAAAATTAGGTAATGGTTCTACCTAACCAGTGCGAACGGGCTAAATCCCACCATGGGTAATAAGACCCAAACACAGTTTGGAGCCAGATTATGAAAGGCTTTAAAAATGCTAAACAGAGGAGTTTGTATTTTATTTTAGATTCAATAGTTACTGAAACTTCTTAAGCAAAAGAGTGAGATGATTAGAGATAAGCTTTAAAAATATCAATTCTTAAATCCATAAAGAAGTACTAAAGACATCTAGAAAGTGGTAGTGGTATCAGTGTGTGTAGATTTTTTGGGGGGGGGAGGTGCGGGAAGAGCGGGATTGGGCATCTATACCTAATTGTTTTTAATGTTCTTGTTTTGGAGGATAACCAGGTCTTTCAATAAATTCATACTTATCTCTATGGGCCATCACTATGGGCCATATTTCAATTCTTATATTATTACTTACCTGAAAGACATTTATGGCATTTCCCTATACTGAAATTCATATAATATACAAGTGGTATTGAACTAAACAAAGAGCAAAAAGCACAAGTCAGGCAGTTCTCATAATGTCAGGTCATTAGGCAGAATTCCCAGAAGTGATAGACTCAGGTTATTTCCCATGCCACCACTGTCTCCTTTCCCCAAAAGAAAAGGGCAGATCACCCCATTGGTCAAAGGCTTAATTGCTCTTTGCAGAAATATAGGGGTTTCAGCTCTGATTTCAGAGACAGCTTTACAAGTCAAATTGCCTTCCAGCAAATAAAAACAGATATTTTCTTATTCTCTCTGTCTCTGTCTGTCTCTCTCTCTGTCTGTCTCTGTCTTTGGTCTCTCTCTCAGATTACAGTGGTATTTGGTCAAATAAGCAGGCCATTTGTTGGGGCTTGAAAATATTTTTTCATCATAGAGATACTTTTTTTCCATTGTGATGGTATCCACTGTAATGGAATTTGGCCTGCACTTCGCTGTTGGAAAATTTGGATAAGCTGTGGTGGGAAGCAAGTGATTTAATTGGCCCTGCCTCTTTAATCAATTCTCCAATTAGGGAGAGTGACAGCAAATCAGTGGGCACACATTTGCTCTTGAGAATATACTGTCAGTTTGAAAGGATCTCCAAAATTTCTAGCCTCTTTGTATTTGGCAGTTAGCAAATACCTCACATCTCTGAGGGAAAAGGAGGAGGGAAGGAATGACTCACCTCCCTCCCATCTTTACCATTCGGGAATAACTGAGTCACAGTGGCTACAGCGGTGGTGAAGAGAGAGGGAAAAAATAAACTCCAAACACACAGAGATGGATGGGCAAGCCTAGAGAGGGAGCTAGATGGGGTGGTGTTAGACACTGGTCTTTAAGACAGGAAGACTTGAATTTGAATCCTGCCTTAGATTCTTTGTAGCTGTGTGATTCTGGCCAAGTCATTTCTCCTCTTTCAGCCTTAGATGCATCATCGGTAAAATAAGGATAATGATAGTAGCTAGCTCAATCAATTGTTATGGGGGCAAAATTTAAAACCCTATATAGGGTGTCCCAAAAGTCTTAGTGTAATACACTGAGTTATTAAAGCTTAAAACTGCACTAAGATTTTTGGAATACCTATAAAAATTGTAGTGATGATGATGGTGGTGGTGGTGGTAATGACGATGATATGGGAATGGATTCTCTTAGGAGTCATAATGAAGTATTACTTCATTTTGGGTATTCTGACTAGTGATTCAGATACTTGTGGATTGAATAGCAAAGTTAGTGCTGGGTATGGAGTCAGAAAGAACTGGGTTGAAAGCCTACATCTGATTCGTACTGGATGTGTGAACATGGTTAAATCAACCACTCTGGGACTCAGTTTTCCCATCTATAAAATGGGAATATTAATAATGGAGAAAATGAAAATGAAAATGTGAATAATCATAATGCTAAAGTGCCTAACTTACAGGGTAGTTGCGAGGTTTAAGTGATAAGACATAGAACTCCTTCTCAGACTTTAAAGTATCAAATAAATGACGATCATGCTTATTATCATCATTTTTGGCCTTGACATTTCTACCACTGTCAGAAAGAACAAAATAAGTTCAATAAGAACATATTTAACACTGTGACATTTTAATTTTTTTAATAGCACACTTCCATTGGTTGGAGTATGGAGAAGGGGAGGAGAAAGAACCGATCATTTATTAAGGGCTTATTATGTGCCAGGGACTGGGCTAAGCATTTTATAAATATTATTTCATTTGATTCTCACAACAACCCTGGGAGGTAAGTGCTATTATTATCCCAATTTTACAGTTGAGGAAATTGTAGACAGGTTAAATGACTTGTCCAGGGTAATACAGCTAGGAAGTGTCAGGGAACATATTCAAACACAAGTCTTCCTGACTCCAAGCCCAGCATTTTATCCACTGTGCTACCTACTCCCCTCAAACATTTATATAGGGCTTTAAATTTTATAAATTGCTTTACCTGGGTTACCTCACAGTGAGTCAGAAAGATCTGGGTCAATTCTTGCCTCTCAGTCATACTAACACTCTAACCTCTGACAAGTAAATCATTAGACTCCCCGTGTCCAAAGTAATTCTCTAAGACTAGTCGAGTTGCCCACCTGCATCATCAGAAGCTCCTGATGCTATAGCTCTGGCGATGGAATCAGCTGTACACATCAAAACAACATAACAAAAAGAAGGCACTCTGCTGACAGAAGAAGCTAATCTCAGGTACTGAAAGTGAATTGGTGAAGTAACAAAGAGCTTGCCAATGCCCTTCTCAACCATTCTAGGCACCACTGTTGACCAGAAGGGCACTGGGCTCAGAAGCATAAGTCCATCAAAATTAATCAGGCAGGAGTGTAGGCAAAAATGATTGTACACTGAGGATACATCGGGAAAGGAGCAGAAACGGTGCACCAAGCCATAAAGCCTGCCTACGTTGGCTTCTTCCCCCAGGGTCAACATGCCCAGCTTCAGGGCTGGTGATTCATTGGATGAGGGCTCTGCTCCGCAGTAGATGAGGGCATAATGAAATGTTGATAGGTCAGATAAGAGCAAGTAAACCTCCTGATCTATTTCCATTTGGCAGCGCAGCGAGGGGAGGAGGGTCATGCTATTGTAGCCAACTGGGATAGACTTTTGTCAACTCTTCGCTAAGGGAAATTCCCGTAAATATCAGCCTCTGAATATGCATGTGGCCAACCAGGAAGGTTAATCATCACCTATAATGTAGGAAAGAGTCAAACCCATGGCAATGTGCTTAAGCCAAAAATTGAGGTTGTTTCCCTTTTCCCCATCCAGGATGCAAATTGCTTCTTCACAAGGGCTGTCTTCATTCCAAAAGAATTGATATTGCCAGGACTTGAGAGGGCTATCACCAAGGGGCAATGACCTTCTGTCTGATCTGAATATCAGCCTTCATCTTGGTGCTGAATTATGCATAGCTATATTTATGTTCTAATTTAAATATCATTTAATATTTAACTTGCTGTTGTACATTCTCAGCTTTGAAAGAAGTTCTCTCCTCACTGTACAAGCAGTTTGTGTGCTGCGAATACAGAGGAAATGAAGCTTTCAGCTCTCAGAGAAGTTCAGGTTGTCCCAGAATCTGGGGCAAGTTAGCTTGTCAACTCTGGATCAATCTAGCAAGATATTTTCAATATATGACTGTGGGAAGCCCCAGAGACTTTACTTTTCCATTGAATAGAGTCTGAGTATTAAGAAATTAATTTAGTTTTAGGAGATTAAGCTTTAGGAGATAAAACTTGTATTATTTTAATGGATAGATGGTTTGGGGCATTTACTATTTATGTTTGTGTGTGTGTGTGTGTGTGTGTGTGTCTTCCTAATAGAGGCATCTTTGTGACTGAATTCCAATACTTAGTGGTTTTTTAAGCACTTTATTCTTTACCATTTTATTCTTCTTACATTCATAAGCAGCAAAAACTTCAGGCAATCACTTCTGTGTTCCAGCATTACTAGATTTCTTGGCATCAGATCAACAAAAGTCCCCAATGATTGACAAGATTTTCCACTTTTCATCCAGATGTTTTGATGTTGCACAGATAGAGACTGAGACATCCTGAATGTGGGATCATAAATTAGTTATTACCCCCTAGCAATCCTGATAGGCAGTGTAGAATTATTATCCCCATGTTAGAGCTGATGAAACCGAATCCCCAAAAGGTCAAGAGACTAGTTCAAGGTCACATTATGAGGAAGTAGACAAGCTATTGCCTTTAGATTATGTTCTTTCTGAAAAGAAACAATGGCCTGAGTGAAATTCTGAGCTACACTGATGAAAAACAGAACACCAGAAAATAACTCACCGAGATTTAGAATCTCTCCAATTTTAATTCTATCCAACTTAAAATGTTAAGTTAGAGAGAAAGGGGGTCTGTTAATTATAGCTGGCAAGTGCATCATAAATTAAACCTCTTTAAAAACGCTAAATCATATTAGGGTAGAATGACTGACATGAATAAATTAATAATTCATCAAACATTTAAAATCACACCAAAATATTATTTAATCACTATAACAACAAGGGCTACATTTGTGCAATAAAACAAATAGTATATTCCCTCCACCCTATCCATAGCAGACCACTTTATGTTCAAAATTATGTCTGCCAATAAGTTTTCTTTTTAAAAAGTTAAAAAGGCTATGTGTCTGTGGTGTATTTTGTTAGAGCAATGACAGCGATTATATTGGGAAGTGTTTCAATGAAAAATTTAAAAACCTCTCATCTATCTTTTTAGTTTAATTAGTTGCTAAGTAAGTGTCATCCTGGAGGTGGCTTTCCCGACACAAGCTAGTGGTTGCAGCTCAGTGCTCTCCAAAGGCTTCACAGCAATACTTTAAATGAGATGTCATAAACTCCCTATAACAATGCATTTAATTTCAATTTAATGGAATTGCTTTTATATGTTAAACAGTAAAAAATAATAATAATAATTCTGTGCCTATACAGGCGTATCTAAACATTCCATTTGGTTCCCAGGGCTCACACATGGGGTTCCTCAGAGAGACAGAGAGCATTCTGGGCACTCATAAAACCAGCAGGCCAAGCATTGCTTCTGCATCCCAAGTATTATCACCACTAATGTCGTCTCTAAATGGAAGATGATTTATCCAGAGGAAAGGAAGAAGACATGTTTTGCCTAACAAGTTTAAAACATGAAGTAAGCATGTGGTAGGGAGTTGCTAAAGCTAATAACTGGAGCCTGGGATGATTTGGGCTGACCCAGTGATAAGGATATTGGTTTTATTTCTTCCACCATGTACTTCAAGGGGTAGGAGTGGAGGGGGGGTGGTGTAGAAAGGTACCAGACCTCAGTAAAATTATGCCCACCTCATGGACAATTGCTATGTACACTAAAAACTGCCGTAAGCCTATGAATTTATTACTTGTTCCTCTCAACACCAGCATTAAAAATAGAACCAAAAGCATAAGAAGGTTCAGCATTGGAATTAAAACAATGAAAACTAGCCTGTTGTAGAGGAAAGAACACGAGAACTCTCACCAAACAATTTGATGTCATCGGCCTTATCATCTGCCTTGCTGTTGTTCTTCAGGACTCTTGAACCTTGATACCTGACTTCCTATGCACTCTAACTAAGTCTTCCTGGGTTTTGTCCTCCACCTTGCTGCTCCACCCTAAGGACCACTGGGAATTTTTATCTACTCTTTTATTGAACCTATATGTTTTGTCTCTAATTAGAATGTGAGCTCCATGAGAGCAGGGACAGTTTTGCCTTCCTTTTTGTTTTCTAAATTTTTAATGCAAGGTTGGGCACACAGGTGCATAAGAAATATTTTCTATTTCCTTTCTATTTTGTTTATAGTTCTGGCCTTTAATGAATGTTTAAAAGAAGCAGCTTGGTATAGTGGCTAAAAAAAGGCTGCCTTGAAGCAAGGAAGACCTGGATTTATGTCCCACTGCTGACATACAATGGGACCTGGGCAAGTCACTTAACCCATCAATGCTCCGGACAACTCTCTAAGGCTTTAAATTACAGAAAAGATACCAGCCTACATGGGTTAGGACCTGGTTCCTGACCTGGAAGTTCCCTAAGTGAATGAAATCATGAGTCCATTCTTTATGAATTGGGAAGCAAAGAAAAGGAGCGGACATTGAAGGCATAGAGATTGGCATGGTCAAAGGAACACGATTAGGAAAGCAGAAAAGTACGGTGGCATGTACGGGGACAGACGGCAAGGGATCCAAGTTGGTTGGACCATAGAATACATGGAGATGAGTAATATCAGATAATGTTTATGTTATGGAGGACCTTGAACAAGTAAAGGGGCTCAAGCTATACTTACTAGGTAATAACGAGCCTACCACTACAAAAACAACATTGTATAGTGCAAAGGGTATTAGGTTCTGATTTACGAGACAGGATTCACGAGGTTTGAATGCTGGCTTTGACGTTAATAAACTGTGACCATTGACATAATGCTTTTAAAGATTCACAAAGTGATTTACATATGTTATTTCATTTATCATCTTCGCAACAACATCGTGAGTTAGGGGCTATTATTATACCCCGTTTTGTGGATGAGGAAACTGAAGATAAGAGAAATTAAGAGACTTGTGCAGTCATAGAACTAGAGAGGGTCCTACATTCTATCTGTTACTCCACCTAGCTCCTTACAAATACTTATACTATCTACAACACAGGTTATTATGAGCAATGTACTTTGTAAACGTGAACTAAATTATTGTAACAATGATTCTGAGCAAGGATTTGACTAGATCTATACATAATGAAAATTAATCTGGCAGCAGTATGATGGATTGGAGAGGAGGAAAATCCATTAGAAAACTATTATAATAATCTAAGTGGGTGGTAAGAAGGGCCTGTACCAGGCTGATGGCAGAGAGAATCAAGAAATAGGAACAGATAGAAAAGATACTTCTGAAGCAGAATCTACTAGCTTTGATGACTAAATGGATAGGGGTAGCAGCCACATCTCACTCTCACAAAGCACTGGGAATGAGCAGGGTTGAGAAATGTACATGGCTCTGAGATTGACAGAGCAAGGCCAGGATGGGAAGGCTTAGAAGGATTAGAAAATGGGGATTAAAATTGGTGAAATAGGACCTGCTTGCATGAGACAGTGTCTTTTCTTTCTGGAGCTGACTTGGTGGGGACTGTGATAGCCAAATACTTTGTATCTCATGGGAAGGGGAACAGTTGGGAATTATGAAACTCACTTGGACCTACCTAGTATTACAGGGACAGAGAAGGAGTTTAAATGTAAGCATTAGATAATTCTAGAGATTAGGAAGTGGAGACAAGGCTGCCTGAAAGCCTTGCCAAAATACCATCCTGCTTCCACAGCCAAAGTCAATCAGGGGAGGAAAGAACAGAGAACTTGGAGTTCCTGTATCTTATCAATGGCTTATTTACCTTGGTGGTTTTGTAGTGAACAAAGAGTCCTAGAACATTGTCTTTGCCAGTCCACTACCAGGAGTGACAGTGCCAATCATGGGACTTCCAGTCTTCTGAGTTACTTGCCCCTACAAGGTAAATGCAAGTCCTGAAAGGAGATTTCAGAATGAGGAATGCACAGATTGGTTTCACTGATAATAACTTGATTTGATTAATTTCTTCTATACTGATTTAATGAATTTATCTTATTCTGATTCAAGAACTTATAAGAACCTTAAAGGAAACACAGGAGGGTAAAAGGGACAAGGGGAGGAAATCTAAGATGGGGGTTGAGCCAATCCTACCTCTGACAAGTGTCAGAGCTTATGTGACCTTGGGTAGGTCACTTGACCTTTATGGATCTCAGTTTCCTAATCTGTAAAAATAAAATAGTTAGACTAGATAACCTCTGAGGCCTTTCCTAAGTGGAAGTACCCTAGAAAACCAAGAATATTTACACTGCTTAAAAGAACAGAGATTAAAGGTCAGTAGCAGCCAACTTCTCTGAGAATCACAGAGAAGCACATAGCGGTTGGAAGTTCCTTTGGTGTAGGGCGGTACACATAAGAATTGATGCATGTGACAGGGAATAGGATCCTGACCACCGAATAAACCTATGGACTATTCACAGCATCCACCATGTTCCTGAATAGGATGGGTAAGGGAGAAAGGAAGAGTTAACATTAACATAAAGATTTTGAAAATGGAAGACTTAGTTGTACCAAAACTGTTCTAGAGTTTTAGTGGAGATCAATATCTAACTTTCAAGTCTAGTCTCTAAATCTACCTAATTAAGTCTTCTTAAAAATTAAGAAAACGGGGGGTGGAGCCAAGATGGCGGCTGGAAAGCAGGGACCAGCTTGAGCTCCCTGCCAAGTCCCTCCAAAAACCTATAGAAAATGGCTCTGAACCAATTCTAGAGCGGGGGAACCCACAGAACAGCTGAGGGAAGCAGGGCTCCAGCCCAGGACAGCCTGGATGGTCTCTGGGTGAGGTCTATCCCACACGGAGCTGGGAGCTGGGAGCTCGAAACGGAGTGGAGCAGAGCCCAGCCTGAGCAGCATGGATCAACCAGACCAAGAGACAGGTGGAACGGGCCCTGGTGCCCTGTGTCAGTGAGCTGCAGCAGTTGCCGGTCTTCTCAACCCACAAACACCAAAGACGGTGGAGAAGGTTAGTGGGAAAAGCTGCGGGAGTGGAAGGAGTTCGCGGTTCGGCTTCCAGCCCCGGGGGCAGCGGAGGTGGGGCAGCTACAGTTGCTGCTGCTTCTGGCCCCAGGACCACCTGGTGGGAGGAATTAAGTGGCGGATCAGAGCAGGAGTGCAACAGCCTGCTGAAGATCTAAGCCCAGTCCGGACTGGGGGTTCTTGGGGAAGGAGAAGTGCAGGTGTGACAGAGCTGGCACCACACCCCAAACATGGAACATAGAACTCGTTCGTCTACAAGCAGTCATACCCCACTCAAAAACTCAAGGGTCAAGTTAGTTGGTTGGGAATATGACCAGGCAGCGAAAGCAGACCCAGATTCAGTCTCAGACTTTGGATTCTTTCTTTGGTGACAAAGAAGACCAAAACATACAGCCTAAAGAAGACAACAAAGTCATAGAGCCTACAACAAAAGCCTCCAAGAAAAACATGAACTGGCCCCAGGCCATGGAAGAGCTCAAAAAAGAGTTGGCAAAGCAAGTTAGAGAAGTAGAGGAAAAATTGGGAAGAGAAATGAGAAGGATGTGAGAAAACCATGAAAAACAAGTCAATGACTTGCTAAAGGAGACCCAAAAAAATACTGAAAAATACACTGAAGAAAACAACACCTTAAAAAATAGATTAACTCAAATGGCAAAAGAGCTCCAAAAAGCCAATGAGGAGAAGAATGCCTTGAAAGGCAGAATTAGCCAAATGGAAAAGGAGGTCCAAAAGACCACTGAAGAAAATACTACTTTAAAAATTAGATTTGAGCAAGTGGAAGCTAGTGACTTTATGAAAAATCAAGATATTATAAAACAGAATCAAAGGAATGAAAAAATGGAAGACAATGTGAAATATCTCATTGGAAAAACCACTCACCTGGAAAATAGATCCAGGAGAGACAATTTAAAAATTATTGGACTACCTGAAAGCCATGATCAAAAAAAGAGCCTAGATATCATCTTTCAAGAAATTATCAAGGAGAACTGCCCTGATATTCTAGAGCCACAGGGCAAAATAGAAATTGAAAGAATCCATCGATCGCCTCCTCAAATAGATCCCAAAAAGAAATCTCCTAGGAATATTGTTGCCAAATTCCAGAGCTCCCAGATCAAGGAGAAAATACTGCAAGCAGCCAGAAAGAAACAATTTGAGTATTGTGGAAACCCAATCAGAATAACCCAAGATCTGGCAGCTTCTACATTAGGAGATTGAAGGGCTTGGAATATGATGTTCCGGAGGTCAATGGAGCTAGGATTAAAACCTAGAATCACCTATCCAGCAAAACTGAGTATCATGCTCCAAGGCAAAATATGGATTTTCAATAAAATAGAGGACTTTCAAGCTTTCTCAGTGAAAAGACCAGAACTGAATAGAAAATTTGACTTTCAAACACAAGAATCAAGAGAAGCATGAAAAGGTAATCAAGAAACAGAAATTGCAAGGGACTTACTAAAGTTGAACTGTTTTGTTTACATTCCTACATGGAAAGATGATGTGTATGATTCATGAGACCTCAGTATTAGGGTAGCTGAAGGGAATATGCATATATATATGTTTATGCATATATATATATATGTGAATGCGTATGTATGTATATATGTATGTGTGCGTGTGTGTGTGTATATATATATATATATGCAGAGAGAGAGAGAGAGAGAGAGAGAGAGGACACAGGGTGAGTTGAAGATGAAGATATCTAAAAGAAATAAAATCAAATTAAGGGATGAGAGAGCAACATACTGACAGAGGGAGATAGGGAGAGATAGAGTGGGGTGGATTATCTCACATAGAGGTGGCAAGAGGAAGCAGTTCTGTGGGAGGAGGGGAGAGGGCAGGTGAGGGGGGAATGAGTGAACCTTGCTCACTCAATCAGATTTGGCCTGAGGAGGGAATACCATGCATACTCAATTGGGTATCTTACCCCACAGGAAAGAAGAGGGAGGATGATAAAAAAAAAATAAAAAGGGGGGATGATGGAGGGGAGGGCAGATGGGGGTAGAGGTAATCAAAAACAAACACTTTGGAAAGGGGATAGGGTCAAGGGAGAAAATTCAATAAAGCGGGATGGGTTGGGAAGGAGCAAAATATAGTTAGTCTTTCACAACATGAATATTGTGGAAGGGTTATACATAATGATACACATGTGGCCTATGTTGAATTGCTTGACTTCTTAGGGAGGGTGGGTGGGAAGGGAAGAGGGGAGAGAACTTGGAACTCAAAGTTTTAAAAACAGATGTTCAAAAACAAAAAAAAAAGTTTTTGCATGCAACTAGAATATAAGATACACAGGCGATGGGGTGTAGAAATTTATCTTGCCCTACAAGAAAGGAAGGGAAAAGGGGTCATAGGGGGAGGGCTGTCTGGGGAACAGGGCAACCAGAATATATGTCATCTTGGAGTGGGGGGGAGGGTAGAAATGGGGAGAAAATTTGTAATTCAAACTATTGTGAAAATCAATGCTGAAAACTAAATATGTTAAATAAATAAATTTAAATTAGAAAAAAATAAAAAAAACAAAAAAATTAAGAAAACATTCTCCTGTTTCCTATCTTCTGATCCCTTATTCTTAAAGATTCCTCAAAAAAATGCTGATGTCTAATCATATCTATACATTCTTTCAGTAACATCACTTGTAATGTTTTTAAGTTGGAAGGCTTCAAACTCATTTAAAACAGGTGATGTATTCTCTAGTGATAAAAGCTAGGAACTTATTAGGATCTTAGAAGTACAATAATAATAGTAATAAATAGCTAGCACTTATATAGCACCTATCATATGCTAAGCACTGTGCTTAGCACTTTAAAATATTATCTTATTTGCTCCTCACAACAACTCTAGAAAGTAGGTGCTAATTTTAATCCTCACTTTACAGTTAAGGAAACTGAGGCAGATAGAGATTAAGTGATTTTGTCCAGAATAACACAGCTTGGAGTATCTGAGGCTGGATTTGAACCCAGATCTTCCTGACTCCAGGCCCCATGGCCATCCCATTATCACATCCAATCCAACGCTGATCAAGCAAGAATCCATTCTGTAACATCTTTATCCAATAGGAAGTGTGGTGTAGTGAATAGAACAGTATCCTTGAAGACAGGAAAACATAGCTTCCAATTTTTCCTCTGATATTTATTAGCTGTATGGCATTGGATAAGTCATTTAACCTTTCTCAGACTCAATTTTCTCATCTGCCAAATGGAAATAATATCTATCTTACTACGCAAGGTTTCATAGAGATAAAATGATACATAAAAACACTTTGCAACTTTAAAAGTGACACATAGACAGTAGATGTTGCTATAAGGCACCCAGCCTTTCTTACAGATCTCTAGTGAAGTGAAACTCAGCCTCCCCTTGTTCTCATTCTTTAGTTCTCATTTTTAGGAAGGTTTTCCTTACATTGAATCCCAATTTGTAGCTTTGCCAGTTCCAGTCATGGCTCCTAGTTCTGTCTTCTGGTACCAAGTTAAAAATATTGAAATTATTTAAATCTTATTCTGCTTGACAGTGCTTCAGACACTTGAAAACGGATATCATGGAGTCCACCCCTCCCAAGTTTCTCTTCTCTATTATAAACATCTCTAGTTCCTTTAAATAATCCTTATATGCCATGGTGTTCATTTCCCTTGACATTCTGGTCTCTTTTCTCTGGACACACTGAAACTTATCAGTTTAATGCAGTACTCCATGTGTGGCCTGATCAGGGGAAAGTATTGGAGGACTAATTCTACCTTTTTTGATTCATCCTAGTTCATGATGAAAGGCAGTATGACAATTGACAGAGAATGAGCCTGGGAGCCAGGAATACCCCGGCTCCAACCTCATCCCTGACGCATATAGGCTGACCCTGGGCAATTCACCTAATCTCTCAGTGCTCCTTCTAACTTTCTAAGGCAATAAGCTACAGAGAAATTGCTGAGCTTTCTTAATTGGAGAGTTCCCTATGCCAGTGAAATCATAAGTCTAGTCTCTCTCCCAAGTTAATGTTGGCTTTAGGAAAATCACTTTGGTAATGGAATGGAGGATGGATTGGAGTGGGGAGAGACTCGAGACAGACAGACCCACCAGAGGCCTATTGCAATAGTGCAGGTGCGAGGGGACAAGGGCTTTGGCAACAGATTGTGAGGAGGGAGAGACAGTGAGGAGTTGAGGATAACACCTAGATTGCAAGCCTGGGGGACTGGGACGAGGGCATCCTACAGGGTTCTGCCCTCAGCCCTCTTCTCTTTTTTTCCTCTGTAATACCTCTAATCAGGATTTAATTACCATTTCTATACTGATAATTCTCCAATCTACTTCTTCAGCCCCAACTTTTCAGCTGGCTTCCGATTTTACATCTCCAACGGCATTTCAGACATCTTGAACTGAATACCCAATAGACATCTTACACCAAATGTGTCCAAAATGAAACTCGTCATCTTTCCCCCTAAAAATTCCTCACTTCCTAACTTCTATTATTGTTAAGGGCAATAACATCCCCCTGGTCCCTCAGGCTCACAAGCTAGGAGTCATCCTTGACACTTCACTATCTCTCACCTCCCATATTCATTCTGATGTCAAGGCCCATCAACTTCATCTTTGCAACATCCCTCAAATACACCCCTTACCCTCCTGACATTGCCACTCCTCTAGAGCAGGCCCTCTTCACTTCATACCCCAACTGTCTCTGCCAAAAGTAATCTCTCTTTTCTCTGAATTCCTGTTTTAATTTTAGTCAGCCATATGTCATATGCACACATGCATATGCATATATATACAAATGCACACATATATGTTACACACATACATACAAACATATGTATATTTGTATCTGTATGTGTATGGGTTTGTGTATATGGGAGGGGGCAGTCTACACTAATGATTTCATCAGTATGGGAAACTCCCAGTGTGGAAACTCTCTCCACTGATGCAGATTAGCAACTTGTCTGTAATTTATATTCTTAAAGATTTTCCCAGGGCATTGAAAAGTTAAGTGATTTGTCCATATATAGCTATACCACAAGTCATGTTAGAATCAGTACTTAAACCCAGGTCTTTTGGATTCTAAAACTAAACTTTCTATTCACTATATAGCTAAGCTGCCTGTCACAACATAGGTTAATATTTAATAATCCACTACTTTTTATATATTATAGTTTTGTCTCCCTGACTAGTCTATAAGATCTTTGGGGATAGAAAATCTGTCTGGTATTTTTTTTTTTTGCATTTCCCAGAGGGCTTTGTCAGCTAGCAAGAGGATGAGCATATAAGTTCTCATTAAATCCTTGTTGATTGGTTGATTTATTGAGCTAGCCAAAGTGAATTTCTTCCTTCTCATCTTAAAGAGGGCTCCCTATGTTTAGAAAATAGCCTATGCTCATTAGAAGATGCAAAATAATGTTATTGTGCATTTAATCTCCTCTTGGACGTTAGAACCAGGCATCTGTATGACTGAACATTCTCTTCCTCTAAGGAGGAAGAAAAGCTGTTTCCACCCTAGGGCTAAAGGCATCAGCCCAAACAAAGAAGAGCCTTTTCTGACATTTCATTATGTTGCTCTCAGCTCCCATGCCCAGGATTCGATTCTGATTAGAAACAATGTTATTTGGGAATTGGAGTTTGTGTGTAAAACTAAAGCAGAACAGTCAAAGTTGTTTGCTTTTTTCAACAAAAAAATTAAGAAATATAGTGACATGAAATTCAAGAGGTACAAGAAGAGCTATGAAGAAAAGCTCAATCTAAGCTACTTACACAGAGTGGTGGATTTTGAATTAAATGTAGCCTCCCAGGAATAAGATCCCTACACTTGCAAGGAGAACTCAGGTTAAGGACTACACCTCATTTCCATGCTCTGTGTTGTTATTTTCCCCTAAGAAAAGATGTAAATATTCACAGAATAACTTAAGGTCCTATTCCATTGAGAAAATCACAGCTGTAAGAGGTGAGTCTTACTAACTCCCCACATGCTTTTCAGCTTCCTTTTGTATATTTTCTTACCCCATTAAAATGTAAGCCCCTTGAAGCAGGGACTGTGTTTCTTTTTGTTTGTATTTATATCCTCAGGACTTAGAAAAGTACTTAATAGCAAAGTATATAATAAATGTTTAATAAATGTCTGTTCATCTTGTCTTTTCTAGCCTGAGCTTCATAGCACTGAAATGGATCCTTGTTACTGGAAAAAAAAACCTTAATTTAGAGAGGCCAGGGTCACCCACTGCATCCTGGGGCATCACATCATCTTCACTTCTGTCTTATGACTGAACTTCGATGACTCTGGAAAAGAGACAGTGAGGCTAATGACTTTGCACAGCTCTGCCTCACTTAAATCCAATTCATGCACAAGTCGAGACATCACCCTTGTGATGTCATTGATTCTCTTTGAGAAGGAAGGATGAATGATAAAAAGAAAAGATGTGTTTCATAGTCTAACAGCTCCTTCATCTCCAGACGAAATAAATTGTGCTAGATGATCAAATAGTGATAGGATCATGCACGGCATGTAGAGCTGGAAGACTCCTTAAGGGTCGTTAATTCTACCATCCTCAATTTAAAGATAAGCAACTGAACCTCAGACATAGTGAATCTGCTGTCCAAAGTCATACAGGATTTTCATTCAAGGTTTTTTGATTCCAAATCCAGGGTTCTTGTCTCTGATAAAGTGTCTTTCACATTCTCTGATTCTCTGGTCTGAACAAAAGCTTTCATGTTTTAGCTATAAAGGAGCTTTTTCAGACTTACTATGGAGAGGAAAATCCAATTCTTTCAATTTTTCTTTCTCTTTGACCAACTTTTCAGTTGTTTCAGTAATGACTGACCCTTTATACACTATTTGGTGTTTTCTTGGCAAAGATACTCCAGTGGTTTACCATTTCCTTCTCCAGCTCATTTGACAGATGAGGAAACTGAGGCAAACAGGATTAAGTGACTTGCCCCGGGTCGCACAGATAGTAAGTGTCTGGATTTGAACTCAGGCTTGGTGCTGTATCCACTGAGCCATATAGTAGACATAGAGATAAGCAGGCATAAGAATAGAGACTAGACTTGTGCTTTCATTGGTATAGAGATCCCCTGTATGAGGAAACTCCCTCTGTAATGCAGGGTAGAAGCTTCTCTGTAATTTATTATCTTAGAGAGTTACCTAAAGCCCTGAGAGGATAAGTGATTTATCCAGTGTCACACAGACAGTATGTGTATTTAGGAGAGGGAGGGGAGGATTTGAACCCAGGCCTTTCTTGCTTCAAGGGCAGATCTCTATCCTGTTATGCCATACTGCCTCTGATAAATAGGTATAACTAAAATAAACTGAGATTTGAGCTTTTTTTCTGCAGTATAGACATCCATTGGTACTATCTGCACTCTGAGATGAGAAAGAGAAAAAAGGACAACATAAACTACAGCGTAAAGAACTATTCTCTAGTTAATGAATGTTAAATAATTTGGGCAAGCTAATATACTTATACCAGGGTCAACATAGCAATGTTGCTAGAAGAAAAAAATCAGCTGATCTATCATCTAAAAAGACCACACCCCCCTGCTTTTTTTTCTCCAACCTTTCTCTCACTAATCTAAAAAAAAAGAAAAGGAAAAAAAGCTCACTTTGAGAATCTTCCCTTGTTCTCAAGATTTTAATTTTTAATTCCTTTTCTCCATCTATTTCTATTTATTTCTATGACGCCCATCACCATGGTGTCTAAGCAGCCAGACAAACACATTAAGCTAAAACAAAACATATGAGAGGATTGAAAAGAAAAGCTTCCCAGATTGCTCTCCTCCCAAGCTAAATTGTGTTGATTTAGAGATAACTTATTGAATCATGAAATCTTCTTCTTGCCCTGGCAGTAAGAGGCCCCTCTCTGACCATTCAGGATTATTTAAACATAAAGACCTAAACATAGACTGGAAGAGGTGAAGAGAATGAAAAATGAAAACAATAGGACACTGAAATTATTATAAATGGCCCTGTGAGTTTTTCCATCTGTGAACACTTGGTGCCTAAATGCTCCAGGGTCCAAAAGAAATCAGGGAAGACCTGAAAGAAATCAAGCTGTGTAGGTAAAAGACATTTCAATAATATGCCTCTTCATTTCTTTAGATCGAAGACTTAGAGCTGGAAAGGGTCTTCAAAGCCTTGTAGTTTAGTCTCTTAATTTCAAAGATGAGAAAATTGAAGCCCAAAATGTTTAAGTGACTTGTCCAAGTCCTATAAGTAATACGTGGAAGAGCTAGGACTCCAAGTCAGCTTGCTGATTCCAAACCTGTCTCCCATTTCATTATAATGTACTGCCCCATTTTCAAGGACATCTGGACCTGTGAAAGAAAGCAGGAGATGGCTCTATTACTGCCCCCCAAGAAGACAGATCCAGCCTGATAAGTTGTCTTAAGGAACTATCTCAGGGGAGGGGAATCTGTGGCCTCGAGGCCTCATGTGGCCCTCTAGGTCCTCAAGTGCAGCCCTTTGACTGAATCCAAACTTCATATGAAGTTTTTAGATGATCAATCAGGTTCCCCAACCCTGATAGGTCATCATATTATTGCAAATGTAGATGCAGACCTAGAAAACAGATGGTATTTGAGTTGCTAAACTGACCATTTCTCATTCTAGAGTTTCATATAGTCCAAGGGTTTAGATATATAGATCCTGCCAGAGGTGACTGTTTTCTTGCCTGATTGATGAGGAGTGATGGAAAATGATATAAAGCACTGGTAATTGTAAACAGGGCCAGTGAAAATTTCAAGAGCAAACTCTTGTTTGTTTGTGTTTATTTTTTTGGTGTGCTTTTTTTTGGCGGGGGGGGAGGTTATGGCATTCTGATTTTTTTTCCCCTAAGCAAAATACACAACTGGGCTTTCTGGTTAATAAAGACCTCTGAGATCTCTACAAGTAATGAAGCCATACTCTCACTCATATGCATGATTGTTTTACAACTGACTCAAAATATATGCATATGGGTCAATTTTCCTATATAATGGCATGCTTCAAGTGATTTCTTTTCTTTGTAAATAAGAAATGATCTAGGGAAACTTACGACACCAGTTAACTCTCCAAATTAATGCCAGAAATATATACTTAGGCGATAGAACAATTGAAATTGAACAGAAGGATCATTACATATTATGTTATGATGGGCAATTAATTTGGAGTCATAGGACCTAGTTAATAATCTTGACTCTTGGGGCAGCTAGGTGGCACAGTGAGTAGAGCACCCACCCTGGAGTCAGGAGGACCTGAGTTCAAATCTGACCTCAGATACTTGACACAAACAAACAAAAGAATCTTGACTCTGTTATGCACAAATTGTGTGACTTTAGGCAAGTAACTTAACACCTGTGGGCCTCAGAGGAACCTCGGAGACCAAGTCTGACTTACTGCCGAACAAGAATCCATCTCTCAGCATGCCTAACAAGTGTTCATCCCACTTTTGTCCATAGTGAGAGAGATAACCCATTATCTCTCAAAGCAGTCCATTCCACTTTTGCATGGCTCTGTTGTTTGTCCCTATGTCAATGGTAAATCAGTCTCCCTACAACTTAGATCTATTGCCCTACGCGGGGCCAATCAGAAGAAAGCTAATCCCTATTCCTCATAAACCCTTTTACCATTTGAAGATAACTATGATATCTTCTCCAGGTTAAATATCTCCAGTTCCTTCACCCAATCCTCATATATGATGATATTAAGACCCTTCCACATCCTAGTGGCTTTCTTCTGAATGCTCTCCAGTTTATCAATATCCTTCCTAAAATGTGCTGTCCACGGCTGATTTTCATATTCTAGAATTTGCCTGATCAGAGAAAAATATTAATCAATCAATTAATCAGAAAGTAATTATTAAACACCTACTATGTGCTAAGCTGAGAATATAGAAGCAAAATTAAAATCATTCCCACCCTCAAGAAATGTACATTCTGCTAGGGTAATGAAACATTTTCAAAGAGAAGTCAATATAAAATATATACAAAATAAGAAAAATGTGTATGTCTCTCAAAGTTGGGATTTTTGTAGGCTCCTTGATGCCAGGGGTAACATCTCTATTTGTACTGTGGATAATTTCTATTACTCACAACACCTAGTACAATCATACATCAAAAGGTATGTGAAAAATACATGCTGATTAACTCATTCCCAGACTACGCTTGGGTCCCTAGTCCTAAAGAGAGAATGGGTTATTTGGTGGCTAATACAATAGAAGCAATCTCACTCCACTTCCTAACCCTCCAAAGGATAATGACAATATGAAACAATGTCCAGGACATGTCTGGGGTGATAATTTTCTTATACTTTGTCCTGTTCACACTGCATCTGGAGTACTGCGTCCAACTCTGGGTAGCATATATTAAGAAGGAAATTGATAAGTTCCATGGTAAGAAGACGGAGAGGGTGGCAAGGTGACACCAAAAAGTCTCTTGATGATGCCCAAAGGACTGATTGAAAGAACTATTACAAAACCGAAGTTATGTGGAGAGTTCATAAGCGCTGTTTTCATGTGATCCAATGAAAATGTCTTTACCTTTGATGTCATTACTGTTGTTCAGCTGTTTCAGTCATATCTAACTCTTTGTGACCTCATTTGGGATTTTCTTGGCAAAGGTATTGGAGTGATTCACCATTTCCTTCTCCATCTCCTTTAACAGATGAGGAAACTGAGGCAAATGGGGTTAAGTAACTTGCCCAGGGTCACATAGCTAATAAGTATTTGAGACCAAGATTAGAACTCAGAGAGATGAATCTTCCTAACTGCAGGCCTGACTCCACCTCACTGCCAGAGCTAAATTCTAAGAGGAATGAAAATCATTCAGTTTCTGTACCTGTCCTTTCTTCTGAGCTCATCTGGCAGCATTCTGTTTCGTACTTAGGATTTCATGGTGCCAACTCTTTTAACAATAGCAGTCACTGAGTTCAACAGCCTATTCTAGAGGGCCCCATCAATAGTTACTTCATAGATTCATTTTTTTTTAAAAAAAATACAGAACTGAGAGGGATTCAAACAAAAACCCCGGAGGAAAGGAAGCTAAAGCCTACATCAATTTCCCAGTTCATGCTAACCATCCTATTGCTAATGTAAGGAGTTGATCAGGGGAATTCTTTATTGCCTTGGTGAGTTTATAGAGAGGTTAGGCTTTTAGGTGTCTTTGATGGATCTTTTTGTGAAGGGCGGATTGACTAGTGATGAATTAGTTGGCTCAGACTATTCCAGGGTAGACTACTATGGAAGGAACCACCCTCTCGTTGTTATGTGTGACTTTTTATTTATTTATCTTCAAATGAATCATTGTCTATGTTGGTCACTTCGCTCCTCTTTTGATAAGTTGCTGATTGTATTTACCCATATTTGAGCTGATTTGTGGTTTTCATTTGTTGGAATGCACTTTATGAGACTAGCCTGTGTTTAATTTTAGTCTAGCTTCTGACTAAAGCAATTATCCAAGCACAGTGATGCTTATCCAGAAGAATAGTTCCCAAATCACAAGGCTGTCTGGATTAAACTAGCACTTACCTCTGGAGAATTTTCAGGAGGGCTCATCTGTAATGTGTGAAATTCCTCCTAGGATGTCAGTTTCAGGCCTGGCTAGTAGAAACAGGCTTCAACATCTCAATTGAAAAAACATGTATTAAACACCTACTGTGTGGTATTAGGTGCTGGGGATACAAAAACAAAAATTAAGTGCTTCTGTCTTCAAGAAGTTTACATTTAGGAGGATGAAAGTACATATAGTCAGCAAAATAAAGGCAAGATAAATAGAAATCCATGCAAAAATTGATATAGTTGGTATAAATAATACCTCAGTAAGATTGAAGTTCTTCATATAACATGTCTAAATCATCCATTAATTGATCTAGTCTGAATAATGCATATTCCAGTCATCAGTTTCAGAGCTAATTGCCTGGACAGATTTAAGCCGACTTGAAAAATCAACCAAATGGATGACTTTCTCCAATAAATCAATCAACAAAAATTTATTAGAAGTGCTTATTATGTGACAGACACTATGCTAGACACTGGAAATATAAATACAAAGAATGAAATAATCCTTACTGTCAAGAAGCCCACATTTGAGTAGGAGAGATGAGTACATATAAAAGTATATGCTGAATTAATATAAAATGAATAAAAACAAATAAATCCAAAAACAGTTCATTACAAGTGAGTTTGAGAGGGAAGGCATTAACTTTGTTAATATCTCCAACAGGGCTTTGCCCTGGTCAGACCATATCTGAACTACTGGACTCAGTTCTAGGCCCATATGCTATGAAGAACATTGATAAGCTAGAGTCTCTAAAAGTGGACATGGTCATTTAGATGCTGTAGTGGATAGACTGTCCGGCCTGGAGTCAGGAAGACATCTTCTTGAGTTCAAATCCAGCTTTAGACTTACTAGCTGAGTGACCCTGGGCAAGTCAAACCCTGTTCGCCTCAGTTTCCCCCTAAGTAAAATGAGCTAGAGAAGGAAATGGCAAACTACTCCAGTATCTTTGCCAAGAAAACCCCAAATGGGGTCATGGAGAGTCAGGCACAACTGAACAAGACGTGTACACAGCCTGGATGGCAAAGGACCTCAGATTTCCTTGGTATAAGCACTGAGGGAGGAGAAAACGTGTGTGAAAAGAGGAAGGGAGAATGATATGATTGCTCTCTACAAGTATTTCAAGAGCTGTTACATGGAAGACAGATTCGATTTGTTTTGATTATTCCTAAGGGGGAGAACTAGGAGCAATGAGCAGAAAATACAAAAGGGAGAATTTAGAGCCTTGATGTGAGGAAAAGTTGTTTACCAGTTAAAGCTACCAAAAGTCCAATAGCTTGCCTCAGGAGTGTGTGAGTTGCTGTCACTGGTGGTCTTCAAACAAAGATAGTCTAAAGAATCACTTGTAAGGTATATTATACAGGGAATTTTGAGAATGCTTCAGACAATATGGTCACTCAAATTCCATGAGCCATTAAAGTTTAACTGTGTGGTCCTTGCAAGGCAACTAGGTGATGCAGTGGATAGAATGCTAGGGGTGAATCAAGACCTGACCTCAGAGCAGACCTCCGACAGCTATTGGCTGTGTAGCTCTGGGTAAGTCACTTAACATCTAACGGCCTCAGTTTCTTCAACTATAAAATAGGGATGATAACAGCTACTTCCCTGTATTGTTGTGAAGATCAAAGAAGATAACATTTGTAAAGCCTTTAGCACAGTGCCTGGCACATAGGAGGCTCTATATAAATACTTACGATGCCTTTCACCTTCCTCCGGTGAATATATCTATTTTATATGATAGTTGATAAAAAGTAATCAAAAGTTACTATGAAAATTTTAAAACTACTTTTTAAAAAAGTAATAGATTGTTTTAACTGACTTCAACTCCTACTGGAATGGCATTTTATTCTCAATAAACAATGCCCAAAACAGTGCCTCCTATGTGTAGGACCCTTGCCAGATCCTGAGGATATAAAGTGATGTGATGCAGATGTTGGTTTCAGAGAGCTCACAACCTAATGGCAATGATACAAAAAATAAACAAATACTGGCATGCTGATAAAATGAAGCCCGTGAGTACAAAAGAGACGTCCATGCAAAATATCGGGAGAAATCTCATGTGAGTGATGATTCCTACTTGGGAAGCATAAGCAAAGGTAGAATAGGGGTTTTCAGATGGATTCAACCAAAAAGCAGAACTTGCAATAATCACTTAATGAGAATTAAATAAGCACTTACCGTGTGTACCATGAGTACTATACCGGATACTAGAGGAGGAAAAAAAGATAAAACATAATCTTCCCCTGTTGGAACACACAACCTAGGCAAAGGATAAGAGATGTAAATATAGCTGACTATAATGCATGATATTACACAATAAGGTTATTAGGTAGTGTAGCATAGTAGAAAGTGAGAGAGCAGGCTTCTAAGTCAGGAAGATCTGTGTTCAAGTCCTCCCCCGATACATACTGGCAGTATGACTCTCTGGGCAAGTATTTCGCCTCCCATTCTCACCACTGCAAAGCTCTCTAAAACACTAAATTGTGAGACTTGCTAACATGCGTGGAAGAGGGGAGGGATGCCTAACCAGGACTCTCCTACAATAAAATATCAGACCTAAAACCTTCCCCAAAGTGCCTAGATTCTGTCCCCTCCCTTCAAAAAAAAAGGTGTTATGCAAGGTCCAAGGGAAAGATCATTACCAATAGCGGGGATAAAGAAATATTTCATAGAAGAGGTGAAATTTGAATTAAGCACTAATGGATTGGTAGGAATTTGACAGGCAAGCAGGAAGACAGGGAGCATTTAAGCCATGGGAATAGTATAAACAGAGGCCTGGCACCAGGAAAGTCTGAGAGTTTGGAGGCAGAATAATTTACTTTTCCTAGAGTATGGAAGTTTTAGGAAGGGTCCAATATAAGACTAGAAAGGGAAATTGGAGGCAGGTTGTAAGAGTCTTGAATGCCAGGGTCAGCACTTTATATTTTATTTAGTTGGCAATGGAGAACCACTGGAAGTTTGGAATAGAAAAATTGCACAATTACAGGGTCACAATCCCAAATTATAAATTAGAATGATTGCTCAGGAAGTATAGACTGGAAATAGCCAAACCAAGTGAAAGATTTGTACCATACTAGATGAGAAGAAATGAAGGCATGAACTAATATGGTTGTAATGTGAATGGGAAGAAGAATATGGGAGCTAAAGACATTGTGTCAATACAGCTGTCAGAACTTAACAACTTCAGATATTAAGTGGGATGAGGAAGAGGAAAGACTCAGAAATGGCTGAGTTAGATATCCCTATACTTCCTCTCCAATGCATAGTACTTTCATGCAACCACCTTTGCAGGACTGTTTGGAAGATGGATTGTCCCTTCGTGGAGTGAAGGTACCAGCCTGTATGAGTCTATATCCTGGTACCACTTTCTCCATCCCTCTTCCCTAAACTGGATTTCTACCAGGCATGGTTTTAATTAGGCATGGCTCTCCATAGGATGAATAGAAAATTCGATGAGATCAGAGGAAGAAGAACTCACTGAGGGACCAAGATCATTTGATGAAATCATGGTCTCATTCGTGTGAGGAGCTCAAATCCAAGGAATAATTATAATTTAATATATTTCTTTTGTTTTCCCTAGTTATATTTTGAAAGTGAACACCTGCCATGGACTTCCTTTGTAGCAAATGAACAGTGTTGTTTCTGTTATGTCCTTTCTCAGCTGTGGATAAACAAAGCTAGAGCCTAAAGCTAAAGAATTGCTGTTGTCTTAGCTGCTAATTACCAGAGATACAATGGCTAAATGACTGCTCTCTTGGTTGCCAGGGAACCTAACATTTGGGGTACATTTCAGGCATCTTTATCCCTCGTATGTTTGAGCCTAAAAATTGTTGCTGAGTTAGGTATATTTTAATTTTTGACCATAATTAAGCCTCTTATCAGAATCAGAGTCAAAGGAATTGGGAAATATTTCTCTGCTGATGTGCTGGAATGGGAGAATGTGTTTTTTTTTTAAATTTTGAATTAATGCGCTTCTGAGTTTCACTACGACTTGTATGGTTGAGGAATTCAGAGCTAGGTATTTATTCTAAGTAATGACATGAATAGTTGTCAAGGTAACATGGGAAGAGCTAAAGACATGATTCTAGAACTAAAAAGGGAAATTCTCATTCAGAGCATCTGGGATTAAGCCACTGATAGTCTGAGTTACTGAAACAATAAGTGCTAAGTAATCTTGACGTAAAAAGATTTGAGTTTGAGTTCTGACTAGGCCACTTACTTCCTAATTGTGTAAATTTAGGCCACTTACTACATCTCTTAAGATATAAGTCAAAGGATTCAAGAGTTGGTAAGGACCTCACTAACTATGTTGTCAAATGCATTCTCAAAAAGAAAAAAAAATCGCAGGGATAATAAACCTGACAAGCGGTCATTTAAATTTTCTTTGTTTGCAGACCTCCAGTGACAAGAACTCATTCATTCTTAAGGCAGGATGTGGAGTCATGAAAACCTAAATTCTAATCCTGATATGTATATAATCAGATAAGATATGTACTTAGTTGTAGGACCCCATGCCATGAACGAATGAATAAAGCATTTATTATATACTTTACTATGTGCAAAGCACTGCTAGGATTTATTTACCCAGGCTAAATGCTAGGGATAGAAAAGTAAGATAGTCCCTGTTCTGAAGGAGTTTGTAATCTAATGGGAGAGACAGTATATATGAAAGGTTTCAACTGTAAATCATATGGAAAAATCCCATGGTCCTTTGGGTAAAGGGCAAAGCAGATGTTAATGCCACATCTTAAATGTCATTTCCACTAATAAGATATCAGTTTTTAATTTAACAGTTCAACAGTTGGTATTTGATAGTGTCAAGGATTTTGATGGTAAGAACTCTCTTTTTCCAGGTCTTCAGCAGCTGTGGCTATAGTTCCTATAGGAACAGGTGCCAAGTTACTTCCTCATGGGGGTTGTTTCCCAGGATGGTAGTTGAGGTTGCTAAGTTTGGGGTTCAGGGATCTGGAATGTCTCCATCAGGTTCTGACGGGATACAGTGGTCAAGATCTCTCAGAGTGCCTCTCTGCTTCTTAATGGCTTGTTTTCTTGCCTTGTGTGTGACAGTTGGTTGACAGTTTTCTCCTCCACATGAGGGCTGGGCTGGAAACAGGACCAATGACGTGGGAGGTGCTTCCATTTCTAGGGTTACTGTGGCCTTACGTAAGTCATTTAACCTATTTTAGCCTCAGATTCCTCTTCCTTCAGTGTCCACCTTCACCCAACTCTCACCTGTGGCTCTAAGAAGCTATAACATCTATAGTGGCTATACCATGGCAAACCATCTTGGCAGATGGGCTAAACTAGGTTGACGGTAAGCAACAGGCCTCAAACCTGTTGATGAGTTAGGAAGATGTCTGTCCCAATCACGTGAAGACTTCCCTGGGGTGGAACAGGCAGATGAGAACCATTTTTTCCAACAGCCATGAAGGTGGCTGAAACAGGCATTGTGGAGCCCTTAGAGTTTGGTCAGGAATCAAAGACCCCAAGGTTACCCATTGCATCCTGGGCCATCGCCAGTCATCCTGACTTTTGTCCTGCTACTCACCTTTGATGAATCTGGAAGGAAGAGTCAGGCTGATGACTTTGCACAAATCTGCCTCACTTAAATCCAGTTCTTGCATAAGTCAAGACATTACCCATGATGTTGTAGGTCCTCTTTGAAAATTAAAGACAAATAACAATAATAACACTTCTCCCACAGGGTTGTTGTGAGGGTCAAATGAGACAACAAATGCAAAACTTTTGCAAGGCTCAAAACTGTATATATAGTTATTGTTGTTAAATGTATATAAACCTGAAAGGGGCTATATAAATATATCATGACTGTTATTTAATTCAGCCTAGGATTGAAGCATTATAAAGGTATTGTTATAAGAAGATACTTTCTGTTCCTTATTTAATTATAATTTTGTGGGACAAAATATTCCACAGAAATGGGAGATAGAAATTGGATACAGGCATGAAGTATTAGGGATACATGACAAATATACAATATATAAATATGTAGATTGGTTGATAGATAAATACATAAATACAGATAGATAATACATATATATATATACCTAAATGCACATATATATATACAAGTGTATATGTGGAGGGAGGAAGAGAGAAAGAGCGAGAGAGAGAGAGAGAGAGAGAGAGAGAGAGAGAGAGAGAGAAAGTAAAGAAAGCATTTATTAGACTTTATACAAAACCAGACTGTAAGCAAAACTTCAAACCAGCCAGGTAAATAGCATCTCATAGCTCTGATTCTTAATGTCAGCTTCTCCTAGGAGGACAGCATGAAAGTCCATTATTTTAATTTGCTTTATTGTTTTATTTTAAAAGGTTCTTAATGTGTCAGGAGACAAGACAATATTGGGCCAACCAGGAAGAAGTATTCAACTTCAAGTAGTGCTAACATATTTCCATGGTACTTTGAATTCATGAACCATTTTTATAAGCACTATCTTATTGGATCTTCACTGTCAAATAGGTAATATAAGCATTATTATCCTCATTTTATAGATGAACAAGCTGACTCTAAGAAAAGGCAAGGGATTTGATCAAGATGGCCAATCTGGGACCTGAACCCAAGTTTATGCCTACACTATTTATGTTGCCATGCTGCCTCTGTTTTTGATAGATTTGCATTCTAATTTCAATGGGCCACTTACTAGCCATGTGAACTCCAGTAAATCATACAACTTCTATGATTCTAAGACATTTGAACCTCTATTTCCTCCTCTGTAAAATAGAGTTCATAGAAGCATCATTGTATAATCATAATGGAAAGGGTGCTGGATATGAAGTCAAAAGATCTAGGTCTGAATCCTACATCTTTTACTTGCTACTCATGTGACTTTTTAAAAATGGCTTTACCTTTTTTGGGCCTCAGCTTCCTCATCTGTAAAATGGAGATAATAGAAGCAGTATTACATAATGGATACAGAGTTGGTCTTAAAACCAGGAACATCTGGGTTCAGGTCCTACCTCTGATACATACTGGCTTTGTGACCCTATGTAAGTCACTTAACTTTTCACCACAATAAGCAACTCTCTAAAACTATATAAATGGCAGTGCCAACATATTGACAAAGGAGTTTCCCTTTCCTGAGAGTCTGTTCTTTATAGTAATGAAATCACAGATCTACTCCTTATTTCTATCCCTAACTATAGAAATGGTTCTTTCTAAGAAATCAGAAGATCTGGTTTCAAATTCTCATTTCTACTTGTTAGCACTTATGTGACCCTGGTCGAATCACTTTGGTTCTCAGTTTCCCCATCTATAAAATGAGGGAGCCAGTCTAGATAATCTCTATGGCCCCATACAATACTAAAGCTATGATCTTTTGATTCTAACACTTGCTCTGTATACCTCATAAGGTTACAAAAACAAATAACGTTATGTATATGAAAGCACTTCATGAAATGTAAATTGAAGTCAAATACATTCACTACAAATTAAAGTAAATTAAAAATTAAACTGATTTTCCCACCTCTCCTCTGCAGATCTGTAATCTGGATACTGTCTCCTCCTCCTGGCTGCTATAGCAGTGGAGAAGACAAAAGTGTCCTAGGTCTTTGATTCCCGAAATCACCATTGTTCCACCCTTTGGAGCCTATTAAAAGGCAAGAATCAGAGTGATTGGATCTTCTGGGACAGATCTTTTACCAACTTTAGTAGAGCTGGCTTGTGCACCCTTGAAAGCAAGCAATTCCCCAAGGCAGCTTTGGCTTGGGTGTTTTCAAAGCAATGCTATTGACTGGGTGACGAACATGTTTGCTATCTCTGTTGGCTCCAGGTAAAACAAGATATTCTTGTGCCAGTGATAAATGCTTTTCTACAACACAATAACCTAATTTAGCTGATCGCACTCAAAGGCATTTGGACAATGAAGTAAATTGCACATGTCAAAATGAGAAGAAAAAGACTGAAAGGGAAGAATAAAATGGAAATGGAATTGAAACATGAATGAAGTACAAGAAAAAACAAGTAAAGTGACTTTCTATGAGAGTTGTGATTCTTAAACTCACTTGTAAAATATTTGATGTATCCACTAGATATGACCTGATGTCATAAAGTCCTGGTGGAATAATCAGAGTGAGATAACTCAGGGAGATTGGAAACTATGCCTCTAGTACATTCCTAATCCATTCCAGTTAGTGAGTTTAATTAAATAGAACTACAAAATGTTAAAAATATAAATAGCTCAATTGGCAATGGAAAATCTACTGGTGAGCTTAAGCAGGATGCAACATTTACCAAGTTAACTTTATTAGATACATATGTATATATATAACATATGTGTATGTATATATATATAAAACATGTAATGTTAATAATTACATATACCATATATTAATTACACAATAACATTAAACATATATAACACATTTTTATTTATATGTATATACATATATGCACATGATATCTACACATGTCTGTCATCCTTTTTTTTGGTATATGACCTGTCCACCTCTTTTTCTAGTCTAGTTCTTTATGACAAGAAAAGGAAGTAGCCAAGTCATATAACCAGAAGGGACAAAGCACAGAATTATAGAATTTTGCAACTGAGTGACTATCTCATTCGACTCCTCCATGTTGCAAAGGAGAAAACTGAGCCCAGTAGAAGGTGAATTACTTTCTCAAGGTCAGGTTGCTGCTAAATGGAAGAGAAAGGATTCTTCTGGCTCTAACCCTAGGACTTGTCTCTTCTAGCTCTAAAATATATGCATTATCTCATTGGCTTTCCTTTACTTTGAGTTTCTACTGCATGTATCATTTATAAGACACAATTTGGCATTTAAGTTTTATATACCACCTTATATTACTTGCTATCAATTAGGCTTGACTCATCAGTGAGATTATATGTGTTTTGGTCTCCCCCTATGTTTCTCATAGCAGTTAACACATTCTAGCTATGCAATAAATACTGGATTTACGGTGTGTTTGTTTTTTAATGGAAAACTTTGTAGTTTTAAAGAATGTGAAACAATAGATGGGCAGGTCTGTTGGTACCCCTAAATAAAAGAACAATAGGAAGGCATTCAGTGCCTAAGATGGGCCTTTCATTGACTTATTTATGGGAGCTTATGGACAAGAATCACATAGGAAGTAGGGCCTGGAGTCAGGAATACATGAGTTCAAATCAGGCCTCAGACACTTACTAGCTATGTGACCCTGGGCAAGTCACTTAACCTCTGTTTGCCTTAACTTACTGGAGAAGAAAATGGCAAACCGCTCCAAGGTCTTTGCTAAGAAAACCCCATGGACAGTAATAGTGCGTTATGGTCCACGGAGTCACAAAAAGATGGACATGACTAAATAAAAACAATTCTTATTATAGGATGAGAAGGCAAGGGGTCCCCTCCAACATGCCAGAGGCCTTCTTCACTTTCTCCTGAAATGCTGGATGTACCGATGGAGTACTCAGGTGCTGGTCCTCTCATACCCGTCATCTCTCAGTCTTACCATATGTCACACAATTCCTTGATGAAATCCCTTACTCCTGTTTTTCACATTGTAGTCTTCTCCTACTTAACATACATCTTTCCATGGAAAAGAATCTCCTTATGGAATATGCTTATCTTTAGGTCTTCAGAGGCAGTGATATTCCAGGTCTTACAGACATGCAGCAATACCAATAAAAATGTTTGTATGGAAAAGATGAGTTTTTGCTATTATGGGAAGCTTGCAGCCATCTTAAGACCAGGCTTTGCAACACTACAAGAGTTTATCAGACATGTTCAAAGGCCAAAAGCTGAATATCCTTGCATATCAACTAAAGCAGGGATTAAGATCTAAGGGAAGATCCTATCAACTCATGTCTGAAATTAGACAGGGAAATTAGACTCTGTACTCCAGAAACCCAGGACTACTTGCAGTTTATTGAACTCAACAATCCCTCTCCCTCCTGTCTTTGTACTGATTATGCCCCATGCCTAGAATCCTCTGCCCCTCTTCTTCAGGAAGACTCTGACTTACCCAATTACCAGTTCTTTCTTACCTGATATCACATTCCATTTACTCTATATTTTATTTACCACATACGTAGTTATTTCTATATCATTTTGCCCATTAGATTCTGAGCTGCTTGAGATCACAGACTGTTTTTTTTTTCCTTTCTATGTTTCCCCAGCACTTAGCATAGTATCTAGCACATAGTAAGTGCTTAGTAAATGATTAATATTGACAGATCTGACCATGACATCCCCCTACTCAATAAACTCCAGGGGCTCCCAATTTCCCCACAAGGATCAAAAATAAAAACCACTGTTTGACCTTCAAAGCCCTTCTGTTGCAACAGTTTGGCTAGCAGCTGCTATGGGGGTGAAAGACCAACGCAAGCCCAACAACAAGAATGCTGCCAGACCAGGTTCTTTTGATCTGCTTTACTAAGGAAAGTAATGTTAGGGGGTTAACATTCTTGCTTTAATCCAACATAGACATATAAACTCAGTTCAGGGGAAAAAGCCAGCACCCTGAACTTCAGAGCAAATACAAACAAACTACAAACATACGTTGTAAACAGACCAAATATAATTCATAGTTACCAGGAAACCATCAACATCTGAGTTCAGGAGATGGGGGGCTCATAACAACAGCTGGCCCAGAGTCACACGCCACTCCTCCTGTGGCTCAGAGCCCCAAGGGAGGACGGCAACCTCTGGGTTTATATATCTTGTTCAGGGTCAAAGGTGAGTCACATGTGTGACTGAATTAAAGCACATGAATTAAAAGCGTCACAAAAATGTGACTTAAACCCACGTGGTCTAAAAGCCTCTGATGTCACAAACATGTCACTCAAAACCATGTAAACTAGGCTTTCCCTTGAGGCAAGGAGGTCATCGGATGCCTAATTTAATGAAGGAAACAAAGGCCAAACTCTTCAAGGGCACTTGACTGAATAAGTGTTAAAAGCCCATCTTAATTAACAATACACCTTCATAACCTAACCCACCACACACACATACACACACACACACACACACACACACACACACACACACACACACACCTACCTTTCCAGTCTTCTTATACTTTATACTTCCCTTCACCCATGTATCCTTCCACTTGGCAACACCGATCTACTTACTACTCCTCAAGCAAGATGCTCCATCTCCTGATTCTGGACATGAGGTCCCTCATGCATGAAAAATTCTCCTTCCTTATCTCTCTTCCTTTTGCCTTTCCTGGCTTCCTTCAAGTTCCAGTGAAAATTCCACCTTCTACAGGAAGTCTTTCCTGATTCCCCCTAATTCTAGTGCCTTCTCTTTGTTGACTCTTTATCATTTATCCTGTATATAGTTTATTAGTACACAGTTATTTGCATGTTGTCTTCCTTCCTTCCCCACCCCTCCCTCAGATTGTGAACTCCTTAAGAGAAGTTCTCAGAACTTAGCACAGTGCCTGACACAGAGCAGGTACTTAACAAATGTTGATTGTCTAATTGACAGACCAACAACTCAAATGAAAGTTTCAGAACTATTTCCTATTTATTTTCTATCTTCATGATGGGAAATGGTCGGATTCTGAGGCTATCTCACTGAGTATCAAGTTTAGTGCTTTTTAGTGAGGTTATGGAGTCATATCACCAGGACAAGGACCATAAAAAGATCTAGGATCTTCTTCTTTCCCATAATTTTTGAGTCAAGAAGAAATGCCTCATCATTTTCAAGATATACTGAGGTTGCAGTAGGGTTTTCTTAGCTACTGCCATAGTGTCCCAAGTGTTATAAACTAAGCCAGTCATATAGAGGCTTAGTCAAGGACTCAGAGAGAGGCACTTTGTTGAAGTATCTAATGTCTTAATGGACAAGACCATGTATTCAGTGGCTCCAAGGTTAAAGGTGGCCAAGCCAAACTTCAAGAACTAGGTAAAATAAATACAAAGTACAATGGCATTGAGCTTTTGATAGCAGAAAGCTCTTTTGGTTTTGTTTTGGTTTCTATTTTCCAATGTCTGTCCCTTTAGAGAAACAACAGACTGAAAGGGTCTGTCTTTGTCTTCAGAAGACCCTTAAATCTGGAGTAAATTTCAGTCATTTAATAAATATGTCCCACAACAATTATTCTAAGCCATTGTTTATTTTCTGGGGTCTAAAATCCTGTAGATGTACAAAGTACACATGGTTACAAGAAGAAAAAAAATCTCCCCTGGAGTAGAGCCCAGTGAGAGCAAGCTCTCCTTCTCCAAGAAGTTAAACTCAGGTTTTAACCTTCTGGCTTTAGATGCGGCCACACAGCAGAATAATTTGAATTATGAGTGTTTTTTTTCCTTTGTGAACAAAACATGTAAATAAGGGATCACAGGAGGCAGTGCTAACATAATGATGGAATTCACAGATGAGTTTATCAACAACAGAAGGAGCTATTCAGGAGCCCCATACCGTAAAAATTAATAACCAAAGCCTGCTCTCCTGCAAGCTGAAAAATTATGTAAATAACTTCATTAAGTCATTTCTCAGCCTGACTGCACAGTTTCCTTCTTTCCAGATACTTATTCAGGGAACTAGTAATAGAAGTTTCTTCCTCTCAGGTGGTCAGATGTATTTCTACTCAGCCCAGTCCACCTCAGCCTCCTGGGGGGCATTAGTAACTCAGAGTGGGGAAGAGGGGCATTGGAGACTTAATTAATTAACAGTTGAAAAATGCTTCAAGATGTTCATATGAAAGGTGCTCAAAAAGAAATCAGGTCTGCTGTCATAATAGAGGAGTCTCTAAGTGATAGTTTTGGGTTTTTTTCCTTTTTCTAACCTAAACCAAGTTCTTCCTGAGCCTGAGTAAGGCCAGGATATGTCCGGAAGTATGTTCCACTCAACAATCCTGAGGACTGCAACCTGATTTCTCATGGGGAAATTGTAGGTATTGTATTCCTAATAGACAGTAATTAACATATCATCCCCAGTTCTGCCATTTCTCTTGAATTTTTTTTTTCTGGCCACAGTTTCTGTTCAGAGGCTGATTTAATGGTGCTCCTTGGTGAAGAAAATCACTGTACTTCCTAGCAATTAGGTAAGGAAGTATGGATCTTCTTCTATTTTTTCAATGATACAAGCTAATTTTCCCTTTTGATGGCTCCTCCTGTTTTTCCAGTCCACTAGTGCTTAAGAGTTGTGTTTTTCTTGTCTTTCTTTATGGAGGAAGCCTGCCACCACAGAAGCTAGGAAATATCCATTGTATAGAAGTTTCCACATTTATTAGGATTATTTACCTTGTCCAAATACTGAGGAGTCAGCTCTAGTTTACTGACCCCTGAATTATGTATATAGTCCATTACCTTTTAAGCCATAAACCATTGAAACTTTCAGCATGGCAAGGCCAGAATGGTGGTCTCAATTATCTTTGGAGGAAACATTCTCCATTTGTCTAATAAGCCGCTATCAGATACTGCTGATCTTTAGTCCTTTGCTGTATGGCATAGAAAAAGCAAGTTGAGCCTTGGACACTGCACAGCTTATAGTCAGTACTGGATAAATTCTCATAGGTGGTAACATTGATGAGAATAGTGTTGATGTTGATAATTATAAATGAATAGATGCTTTTCTTCATTATCAATAATAATAACGACCATCCTTTAATTGTACTAATCAAATGTTTGGATGGGTCTGTGCTCTCATAGATACACTCGGTGGTTTTTGGTCCCTCCAAGGATTCCCAGTCGTAACTATCATCTCTTGACTTTCCTGAGTGAATCTTGTCTGTATCCTCTCATAAATTTACTGCAGGGAATAAACCAAGCTTGTCGATGCCTTTTTCTCTTGCCTTTGGGAGAATATCAGTTTTTATATATGAAGCAATAAACCAATACTAGTTGAATTGAACTGAATGATCCGCTGAACTTAGTGAATCCAGGCACCTCCCAAAGGATCTGCACATTCTCTTTTATATTTGCGCTGTATCAATTTTTCTGTTTATTTATCAATGTTCATGTTATCTCTCCCCAACAGAATGTAAACTCCTTAAGAGTGGGCCAGCCAACACATCATTAAAACTTTAATGGTATAATGATTTCATTGGGGAACAGGAGGTGTTCCCATTACTCATGGGTTACTTGTAATCTTCAGTTTTCTAAGATCATGTGGGTCCATGATTTGTAGCCACATAGTATTAGTGGGAGAAGATAAACGTTAAATAAATGGCCTTTTGTAGGAGCAAATATTTTGAGATTATTTAAAACATTACATGATTTGGTGAATATAATATATGCCCAATTACTCTGTCTGTGGTTTCTTGTCCCATAATATTAATAGACTTCCCATTCATCTGCAGTTTGGGCAATATCTTTTTTTTTTTCTGGGGAGGGTGGCTAGACAAATCTTTTTTGTACTACTTTGGATTTTACTGTAGTTTTATAGTCTCCTGGGGATTGATGCAATTACTATAATGTCATCTATAAGTAATGACTAGCATTTATAGAGTACTTTAAAGTTTGCAAAGCACTTTATGAATATTCTCATATTATCTTCACAATTCTGGGAGATAAGTACTATCATTCTCCTTGCCTCTCCTGAGGCAGACTAAGGGTAAGTCCAGGATCCTAGTAAGTGTGTGAGGCTAAATTTGAACTCAGGTCTGATGTTCTAACCACAGTACCACCCAGCTGCTCCTCAAATAAGAGCCCTTAAAGGGAGAATCCTTTTGTTTGGACTCTGTGTAGGACATCTTCCAAAGTAGTGGTGAACAACTTAGGCAAGCATATTTCTGCCTGTGTAACACCTTGGTTTTTTGGCAACACTCATAGGATCTTAGAACAAAGTTATCACTGATATGCCATCTATCATGGTCTTGTATAATTTTAACATGGGATACACATAATTTGAGTGGAGCCTTGGAGGATGCATTTTGTTCTACCAAGTCAAATACATTTTTTTAAAAAGCAAATTATCAATAGAGTGAGAGCTTATATTCTTTGCACCCTTCAATGATCTGACTATAAAATCTTGGCTCTGCAATTGACCCCCTTGGGTAAACCATTGGAACTGTTTCCTCAACTATAAAATGAGAAGGTTGGAGTAGATGACTTCCAAAAGTTTCTCCACCTTTAAATCTATGATTTCATGATCTTTTCATTTTTGTATTCCTAACACCTAGCACATTGCTCAGTGGGTGCTTAATCTTCCTGAATTAAACTGAATTAAATCATAAAGATGTTTTGATTTTTTTGTTAGAATTTTTCAGATAAGTGATTTAATTCTTTGTTTCACTTCACCTATAAATGTAGCCTCTGTTTAAACTCCCTATGCAGAAACAATATTTTTTTTAAGACCAGTGGCAGAAAATGTCTAGATTAATCTCGCCAACTCACCAGGGTAGAGTTAATATAAAGCTATGTCATATTCCAGTCTCTTGGACAGACACTAACTGGAACAAATCCTAGAAGTTGGTTCTAAGGAGTGGCATGGCAATTTATCATCTTCTGCCCTGAGGGCCTCCTATTCTTTATTAGTGTCCACTTCTTCTGTCACCGAGTCTGTTATCCATCCATTCAGCAAACCAATACACTTGGCAGATGCTGACCTCACAATTACTAAGTCGAAATGTTTTGCTAAAATTGAGATTGATTGTGTCAACCTGACTACCTTTATCTGACAATTTAGTTGCTTCATCAAAAATGGGGGGGGGTGGAAATCAGATTTGTCTGATGAATTAATCTTAGTGACTTCAACAGCTGTCAGCCACAGAGCCTCCAAAGAACAAGCATGACTACGGCTTCTTCTTATAACTTCAAAATTCATAATTTGACAAATATCAAGTTGAAAAGATCTCAGAGGCCATTTAACCCAATCCCCTCATTTGATAGGTGAGGAAACTCAAGCCCAATGAAATTAAATGACTCATGCTAGATCACAAAGGCAGTAAGCACCAAAGGCAATATTTTAACTTAGATTTTCTGATTCCAGAGCTGGTATACTTTCCATTGTAGTAATCTGAAATTTGTTTCTTTAGCAAACTACTAATGTGCTAATAAAACCCTATTTTGTCTGTCCTTTTCCTATGGCTTACAAACGAATAATGTAATATCTACAGGCAGAGCCTTAACTAAGAATGGGTAGTTGGGGCTTTTTCCCAAAAACACTTCCTCAGGAATGGCTACTCTTTCTTTCTGGTAGTCCAAAGACTACCATCCCAATGCCTTGAGGGAGAAGGACCTTGGAAAACAGTAAAAGAGTGGACTGAGGGAGTAGAGGAGGACGAGGAGAGTATGTAGCTTCATCCCCTCTCCTGGGGAGGACACAACTACAATTAGCAGATCTTCTATGTGTGTTGATTCCCCACCCCACAACCCCTCCGATCCCCAATTATATTTGCCTCAGGTGAAAAAAAATATCTAGTTCCACTTCCATCCAATGGACAACTCTGATAGCCATCTACTGCCCTAGTTACAATACCCCTTATCTCTTTTTCATCAGTGTCTGCTGCTGAACTCATTTTCAGCTTTTAGGTCAAAGACAAGTCCTTTTTAGTTTTCATTAGTCAATCTGTGAGACTAAGACTACATTCTTCATATGAGACAGGGACTCATCTCTATGGAAAGCCACGCTGGCATACTTTGGGATTAATTTCCTAGTAACAATAGCTTTAATAAAAAACATATTTCTATTGTAGTAAAGGGAAAAAAACAACTAACGCACAACACGCATTTTGCAAACTCTGCCAAACAAGGCAATGTTTGTTTACGCTTTAGAAAAGCATTTAATGTGTTTTGTTTACATTTGCATACATCTTTCTAAAACACATGCATACACAAAACACAGTTGTTGTTTTTTATTATTAATATTGTATTATGGGGCCTCTTCATGTCAACCCAGATGGGCTCCCTCTGTGAAATTTTATACTTTTATCCCTGAGAATGAATCTTTTTGCCCACTCTTGTGAGCCCTGACCACTGTAACCTATATATGCAGCATTAAGACAGGTCCTCCCATGGATTTGATGGGTAAAAACAGAAAAACTCCATTGACAAATCCATATTTCATATATTTCATAGACAAGCAACTAGTCTTTAGTTTTTTGTTTCTTAAACATCATACCTAGATATAATGAGGTTCTCTTCTCCAAAAGCATATAGGGAGTGAAACACATGAACCCACAAGAAAGAGTAATAACCTGGACGCATTGTTTTTTACAAACTTGGGCCAGTCTATAATGTAATACAGTGGTACTTCGCTGTGATTGTCCCCCAAAAATCTCTGTTGTATTGATTTTTTTCACCTAGTTTTTCTCACAGTATGCAACCTCTACTCTAGAAATATCCCTTTAGCTGGCTCCTTTTATTGGGATCTTACATTGCTGGAATTTCCTATATATGTAAACCTGCATGATACAAATTTCAATGTTCTATGACAAGGCAGAGGAATCTTGCTAGTCAATTCCTAATAACTTCCTTCCTATGACATCAGAAATAATAAAACAATCATATGTGCCTAAGAGAGAGAACTGACCCTTCACTATGAAACCCAAAACCCTTGCCTATTTTGTTTACAAGACATAAAATTCTAGGAGGTGAGCTCCTCAAGGTTGCCCAAAGATGTGGGTTGTCCTAGTATTTGAAGT
The DNA here is from genome assembly GCF_011100635.1 of Trichosurus vulpecula. Lineage (NCBI taxonomy): Eukaryota > Metazoa > Chordata > Mammalia > Diprotodontia > Phalangeridae > Trichosurus > Trichosurus vulpecula. The sequence goes on along the minus strand of NC_050573.1, from coordinate 124,523,860 downwards.
TACCCAAGTATTTACTACAGTGTGACCTCACTCTAAGGCACTAGTTTTGGAATGTGTTGAACCCTGACCCAGATGTGGTAGAAAGGGAGGGAGAGGTATTGCTCAGCTTCCTTAGTGGAAGAGCCAGGACACTATCCATCTCCCACACTGACTAGGAGGTGTGACTATATAGCTGAAGCAGAATCCCATTTTGTAATTCCAGTGTTGAGCCCTATTCTCCTTCCTGCTACAGTCTGAAGATCATTGGGCCAAGGCCCAGCAACTTCTTTAATTTTATTCTTCCCTTGGTTTTAGAACTGTCTATGACAATCCTGGTTATATCTTTCCCTTGTTCCTACTTCCACTTAGCTCCTCAAATCTCAGCTTTCCCTCTTAAGAAATAAAATGTACCCTGAATAAAGGTTGGCTTCTTTTAACATCACTGGCTAGTTTGACCCTTTTGCAATTGGAAACCACTAAATCCCTGGACTACTGCAAAGGGATGGGATAAAGACTTCTTGCTGTGAGCACAGAAACTGGTAATTGGTCAATTGGTCCATAAACATTTACTGAGCACCTACCATGTGCCAGGCATTGTGCTAAACCCTAGAGGAGACAATGAGATGAGATCCAGAAGTTTTGGTTTTTGTTAATCTTGGGGGAAGGTACCAGAAGGACCTTACTAAAAATTGTTTCCCTAAATAATACAATTACTCAGTGTAAACCTCCAAGATGAAATTACAGCCAGTGTGCTACAGTACATACACTGTTACTATAGGGATGGATTTAGCCATAGAATATAGAAGTTTTCTTGGTGGTTCCCTTTGTAAGAGAACCCTTTGCTTTAGTCTAAAGACTTCATAAATAAGAAAGAAAGTCCCTCTTTGGTGTCAAGTTTTTACCCTTAGTACTTATAAGCCCTCTTATGTCAACCTAGAACAGGCCTTCATTAACACCCACTTAAACTATTGTAATAACTCCCTAAGTGATCTCCCCACCACAAATTTTCTCCTCCAAGGTATCCAGAATAGATGTTCCCTTAAACATTCTAATCTCCCAATTTCCTCAATCTCCTCAACTTTCTTGACCTATTTTTCCATTCCACACACAGCTCTGGTCATACTTCTAATCCTTCCATCATTCATAAGAGGTCTTCCATGATTAAAAGCTCTGAAATTCCTTTATATGATCATAATATATTATCATTCCTTCTCTCCCTATGCTTACTCCTTCTACTTCATCCTCCCTAATGAATTATTCTGTTTCCCACAGGGGTCATTCCAAACCTTTTCTTCTCTCTCCAAGCCTCCTACTAAGTATATCCTCCCCCTACCCTCTCAGTTAAAGACGTTGCCTCATATTTTACGGAGAAAACCATTGCTTTTCATTTAAAACTTTTTTATAACTTTTCCAGCTTGATTTCACATTGCTCCCTTCCACATACTCTCTGATCAAGCCAAACAAACTGGTTTTGTTGTTCTTCACAAGTGATTATCCATCTCCCATCTCCATCCCATATTAGCTGGTTACCATGTTTGAAAGGCACTCCTTCACTTCTACCACTTAGAATCCGTAATTTTCTTTAAGACTCAGGTCAAATATTACCTTCACCATGAGACCTTTCCTGGTTCCTCTAGCTGCTAGTGAGTCTCTACCAAGTTTGCTTCAGCTCCATTTTCTATGCTTCACATATGCCTATATATGTACATTTTGTCTCCCTCATTAAAATATGAGCTCCTTAATGAAAGAAAGCCTTACTCTTTTTCTTTGTTTCCCCAGAACCTAGCACAGTATCTGGATAACATTATACTGTTGCCAGAATTATCTTCCTCATGCCCAGCCTGGCTTGTAATCATGTCACTCGGATGTTCAAAATAATATTTGTAAAATGAAAACATCTTTAAGCTCTGCAAAGCTGAAAGTCTCATACAAATGTTAGTTAATATCCTTATTAAAAAGTTTCAATAGTTCCACACATTTCCTTCTAGTTATTACATCTAACACTGTTCTTCTCAAGACAAAATGGACTATCATAGTCCCTTTCATATCTTTGAAACTTGCACAGTTTTGTGCTTTTGTAAGATCTGTTTTCTATTCTTTCATACCCATATTGAGGTCCAGGGAGTTTAAGTGCTTTGTGTTAGGTCATTAAGGTAGTAGACATCAGGACAGAATCCAAACCCAGGTCTACTGGACTGTGCCATGTCTTATTTTGCCAAAAAATAAAAGTCATATATAAGTATTTATTATTTTTAATGATTTGGAATTTTAAAAATCTATAATATTGTCAGTGTGCAACTTTTCTGTAACATAGAGCATGTTTGAGAGGTGCTAAGGATGGCTAGAAAGTTTATTACCTTCCAATAAACTGGGGATAAAACTATCTGAAGTTGGCTAGGCTCATCTTTAGAAAAGTTATATGGTCCATCACCAGAACTGTACGCAAAACCTTTCCAGGTTAGTAGGGCCTGCTAGAATCTGTGTTTCAGTGATAGCGCCTTGGAGAATTCTGGGTCACAAATTCAATAGTGAGGCACTAGAAACCAACTTTAGAGGAAGCAATTCTCCAGGGAAGAAGGAGAGGGAATAAAGATGACACCTGTGGTGTCATTGTTATATAGAATTCCTAAAGAAAAACTACCTTTATCCATGCAGATGGGCTCTAATTCTACAGTCTAGAGGTTACCTGAGCAGTTAAATAATGTGCCCAAAGTCAGAATCATTATATATTAGAGCTGGGACTTGAATACAAATATACCTGACTCCTGGACCCATTCTTCATCTACCACTCTCACAATTCCTCTCAATTAATTGTTAAGATACACAAAAGCCATTCTATGAAGCCTCCAACTTCTTAGTGGTAACTGGATTTAATTTAATTCAAGCTTCTACAGCATGTAGAGAACGCTATAGTAGACAACTTAGAAAATAAAACATTTAGATAAAAAAATTCAGTCCTTAGAGTCCAAATAGACTATGATTTGCAGCCTATTTGTGGGATGACACACAGATAACTGTAATATACAGTATTACCTAAATTAGAAAGCTGAAGATATGGAAAAGGTAATATGTAAGATCTAAGGTTTACACAGCACTTTCCTTGCAATGATTTAGAAAGGTGGGTATGCTTGTCCATTTTATTTATGAGAAAACTTGGTCTCTCAGAGTTTAAGTAACTTAACAAAATCATAACTGGACAGGAGGATCAAGGTTGTCAATGTCTACACCAGCCCCTAGTGTCTATACAACCTCTGAAAGTATCTACAAAGCTGGAATGGCTGTAAGATGTCAACAAAAATTTCTATTCTATTCCCTGTGGACCAGCCTACCTAAATTCAGAGAAACTCATTAACACAAAGTAATTGCCCAGTAATCAATTTTTTGACCACAGCAAAGCATGATGACCATAGCATAGGAAATGGAGGGGTTGTGAGCTACATCATGGAGAAAATACCTACACAGTTGAAATCATGGGTCTCCTAAAGTATTGAACTATCTAAATTAGGTCTCTTGATCCTCATTAGAGGAGAAAGAAGTAGAAACTGTAAAGCAGCATGGTTTAGTGCATAAAAGGCATAATTGGAGTCAGAAAAACTTGGTTTAAATTCTACCTCTGACATGTACTGGCAATACATGAGGACTAATTAAATTTTTAAAGGACAGTATCACTAACTTTTTCTTTTCTTTTTTTTCTATTTTCCGTTTACTTATTTTAAATTTAAATACAAAATAAGAAAAGAAAAAAAATTGTCACGTGCACAGCAGATCATGAGAGGATTCAAAGCAAAATATGGATTTTCAATAAAATAGAGGACTTTCAAGCTTTCTCAGTGAAAAGACCAGAGCTGAATAGAAAATTTGACCAAACACAAGAATCAAGAGAAGCATGAAAAGGTAATCAAGAAAGAGAAATCATAGGGGACTTACTAAAGTTGAACTGTTTTGTTTACATTCCTACATGGAATAATTCGTGAGACCTCAGTATTAGGGTAGCTGAAGAGAATATACATACATACATACATACATATAAATATATATATACATATATTATATATACAGACAGAGGGCATAGGGTGAGTTGAATATGAAGGGATGACATCTAAAAAAATGAAATCAAATTAAGGGATGAGAGAGGAATATATTGAGAGAGGGAGAAAGTGAGAGATACAATGGGGTAAATTATCTCACATAAAGGTGGCAAGAAAAAGCAGTTCTGTAGGAAGGGAAGAGGTGGCAGGTGAGGGGGAATGAGTGAATCTTGCTCTCATAGGATTTGACCTGAGGAGGGAATACTATACACACTCAATTGGGTATCTTACCCCACAGGAAAGAAGGAGGAAGGAAATAAAAAAGGGGGGAATGATAGAAGGGAGGGCAGATAGGGGGAGGAGGTAATCAAAAGCAAACACTTTTGAAAAGGGACAGGGTCAAGGGAGAAAATTGGATAAAGGGGGATAGAATACGAAGGAGCAAAATATGGTTAGTCTTTCACAACGTGAGTGTTGTGGAAGGGCTTTGCATAATGATACACATGTGGCCTATGTTGAATTGCTTGCCTTCTGAGGGAGGGTGGGTGGGGAGGGAAGAGGGGAGAGAATTTGGAACTCAAAGTTTTAAAAGCAGATGTTCAAAAAAAAGTTTTTGCATGCAACTAGGAAGTAAGATATACAGGCAATGTGGCATAAAAATCTGTCTTGCCCTACAAGAAAGTAAGGGAAAAAAGGATGGGTGGGGGAGTGGGGTGACAGAAGGGAGGGCTGACTGGGGAGTGGGGCAATCAGAATATATGCCATCTTGGAGTGGGGGGGAGGGTAGAAGTGGGGAGAAAATTTGTAATTCAAACCCTTGTGAAAATTAATGCTGAAAACCAAAAATATTAAATAAATAAATAATGATTAAAAAAAAAATTCTGGATCTCCTTTTCTAGTTGGTTGGCTTTTTTTTTTTCATAATCTTCTTGTTTTTCTTGGATTGTTATTTTTTTTAAAAAAAAATTTTCCTCAGTCTCTCTCATTTGATTTTTAAAGTCTTTTTTAAGTTCTGTGAATTCTCTTTGGGCAAGTGACCATTTGATGTTACTCTTTGAGGAAGGAGAGGCTTTTTTTTTTTTTACTTCATTATCCTCCTCTGAAGATGAACCCTGGTCTTCTCTATTCCCATAGTAATTTTCTATGGTTGGGTTTATTCTCCTTTGCCCAATTAGATAGAAAGATAGATAGATAGATAGACAGATATAGTCATATAGATATATCTAGATGTAGATAGATATAGATATAGATATAGATATAGATATAGATATAGATATAGATATAGATATAGATATAGATATAGATATAGATATAGATACCAACTTCTTGTAATCAATTCTAGTCCTGGGGCATGGTGGATGATACCTCTGGCCTCAGGTCCTTCTTTTGTTCTTCCCTCTGGCCTGGAACTGAAACCAAGAACTCCACCCTCCTCTAAGTATCTACAGCCAGTGGAGTCTTCACCCCAGTGCTTCCGTACTCACCAGGCTTGTGCTGGTTCCTTTTTGTCCAGGGCCGCTTCTCAACAGAACAGTTTAGTCTAGTGTCCCTTATCAGCAGAGGTTACCTCAATCTTCCCCTGCTCAGTTGCCCAACTCCCCATACTGTCTGAGAGGTGAAAATTCCTGTGACTGGGGCTGAGGCTCCCTACTAACTCAGCTAGCCCCAGAGCTCTCTGTTTGCTGTTTCAGCTGAACTAGCCTGGAGGTGTTCACACTTCACAGGGACCAAACCTCAGTCCTGGGATTTTTCTTCTGTTCTTCTCCAGTTGCTCCAGGAGGACTACTGTCCTGCCCTAACTCTTGTTTATTTTTACAGCTCTACATTCACCCTTAGGCCTTACTTTGTCTTATTTATGGGAGAAATCTAGAGAGCTTGGAATTTTCTGATCTACTCCATTATCTTCCCAGAATCCTCTTCCACTGCCCTTTTCTGAGGGTTCATTGCTACTTCACATTTAATCAAGAAACATCTTAACAATATGAAAGTGTCACACTGTCCATTGCAATCCATTCAATGAACAAGTGAACAAACCTAAGAATTGGAAATTATTAGTAAATGATGTTGAGTTAGGTAGTCAGAAGATTTGACCTTTAAAATTGAATATTCATATTCAAAATGTACAGTTGACTTAAGGAAATTGTGGAAAACATTCATTTGCATGAAGGAAAAACCCACGTTTCCACTGATCATTGAGTATTTGTATAAGTTGGCCTCTACCTGAAAAGAAGGGTCATTGTAATTTATTACATTATGAAGGAAGAAATTTAGTGTCTACTAGTCACTTGAAGATAAATTATTGAGCCAGCATGGTGTAGGGAAAAGAACACTAGTTTGGAATCAGAGGCACTGAGTTCCAATTCTGCTTCTTAAACTTAATGGTTATATGATCTTGGGCAAGTCATGTTGCCTTTCTAGATCTACATCTTCATATCTATAAAATGAGAGGTTCAATCTAGACCAGGGGTTCTTGAACTTTTTTGTCTTGAATCCTTTTGCTAGTCTGGCAAAGTCTACGATTTGTGGCTTGAATTCACAGTTAAAGAAAATTCTAAACTTTACTTATAGATTAGTGAAAACGGAGATGTAAATTTATGTTTCCATCCAAAGTTCATGGATATCCCAAAATCTGTCCACAAGCCCCAGGTTCGGGGCCATAGACCTTAGGTCAAGAACATCTGGACTAGGTTATCTTCAACACGCACTCTACCTTTAAACCTATATAATCCTATTAATCCTATTTTTTTTTAGTCAGATTCCCTAGACCAAGACTTCTTTATTTTTTTGTGTGTCATGGAACCCTTTAATTGTTTGATGAAACCTATGGGACCCCTTCTCAGAATAAGTTTTAAATGCATAACATAAAATATATAGTATCACAAAGAAAATGTAATCTATCATCTATCTGTCTGTCTCTGTCTGTCTGTCTGTCTGTCTGTCTATCTATCTGTCTATCTAAGCTAACAGGCTCTAGGATAAAAATCTCTGTTCTTAGTTAAACTGACTGCCTACTGTTACACCCAAAAGAAGACTGCCCCCACTTACAGTGAGAATTAGTCATCTTAAATACCAGGTGTCTTTGTGGCAACAAAGAGAAAATAGGCTACAAAGATGTGCATGCTGCCTTATAGCAGGAGTCATTCAACCCATTTACTAAAAAGGTAAGTAGTTTTCAAAAAAAAAAACACATAGCTGCCTCTTGGAATAAGCATCTAGATCGATGGGCTCAAATATTCACCCTGGATTTTGCTTCTTAGGTGCCAATGCCCTGTATTCATCCTACAGGATAGTATGGACTCCGAGATGGAGTAGGTTGTGCCTAGAATGGAAATCCATTCCAAAGTGAAGCTTGGGGAGATGGTATTGGAATCCATCCTAGGATCATAGGATCATAGATACATAGAACTGGAAGGAACCTTAGAGGTCATCAAGTCTAATTCCTCTAATTTTTCAGATGAAGAAACTGAAGCCTGGGAAACGAGTTACCTGAGGTCACACAAATGGCCTTCAGAGGCAGGATATGAACCTAAGTTCTCTGACTCAAAGGCTAGGATTTTCCACTGTTCTAATTATAGATCCTTATGAAAGTAGGGGACACCCCTTCAGCCTGGGAGCAATGGCTCATGCAGAACCACAAAAAATATCCCAAGTATTGCCTTTGTATGTCTCACCACTATATGCCAGGTCTCTCTAGCAACACCTGCCAGGCATACTTTTTATCCCACTGAGTCTTAGGATTTGGGAATGAACGTTTATTAACTCTTTCAGGCCATTGGCTACAATTCAGTAATCTACTTCAATGTATTCAGCAGCACCCTAGGGGCCTGAAGGAGTTAATGTAGTTTCAAAAGTGCCTAATTTACTCTTAGGTAGTGAATAGTTTCCATTCCACCGGAGGAGACTCACACTGGCTCCTAGTGTACCTGCAGCTCCTGTATAAACAGGTGTTTCCTTCTCCCTTGATTATACTAACTTTTAATGTCACACCTACTAGTCAGGACCAGGATTAATGTCTCACCTATTTTTTTCAAAAATCAATGCCTCTTTGCATTTTCTACTCATCTTACATTTCCCCCAGCCCTCTGGCATTTTTCAGAAATAATTATAAGTGTCTCAGGAAATGTTTGCCAATTCCCTCCTGCCCTGGGATGCATGTTAATTTTTTCAGTTTTCACTTTTTCAATCCTGGCCTGACCAGTTTCTGTCAATTATGTTTTTTCACAAGGTCTTCATTAATTCCTAATTGTCGGCCTTTTTCCAGCATTTTTCTTGTTAAAGACAGATTTTTTTTTTTGGAAAAAAAATGTGTTTAGGATTATAGCCATTTCAGATTTATCATTAATTCTCTGGCCTTTCACATTTGCTTGGAGGCCTATTTTCTCTTAAGACATTTATTTTCATCTTCTAACTCTTTAGCTTATCCCCCTAACACTTATCTCCATTAGACTTTGAGCTCCATGAGAGTAGGGACCATTTTTGTTTTTCTTTGCAACGCCAGTGATTAACATGGTTCCTGACACAGAGTAGATGCTTAATAAATACCTATCAACTTGACTTGACCTTACTTGTCTCTCTCCATGTACTCTACAATCCAGAGACAATAATCTCCTTGCTGTTCCCTGAACACAACACTCCACCTCCCAACTCCATACATTTTCACTGGTTGTCCCCCAGTTTAGAATACTTTTGTTCTTTGAGTTTGTCTCCTGGTTCCTTTGGCTTCCTTCAAGAGTCAACTAAAATCTCCCCAAAAAAATTGTTGGTTTCTTTTTTTTCTGGTTCCCTTTAATGCTAGTGCCTCTATTTTGAAAGAAGTTGTTTATTTTTTTCCTGGTTCCTTTTAATGCCAGTGCCTTCCTTCTGAGATTATGTCATTTTATCCTTAATAAATTTTGTTTGTACACCATTTTTTGCATGTTGTCTTCCCCATCAGACCATAAGCTCTTTGGATCAGAGACTTTTTTTGGCCTTTCTCTGCATCCGCACAACTTAACACAATCACTAGCATATAAGAGGTGTCTAAACGATACCTGTTGACTTGACTTAACATCAGCTCATTCTGCCTTTGAATTCTCGGGTATTTTTCTCCAAAAAAAAAATCCCTTTATTGTGCCACATATTTGATCTTACCTGTCTTCCAATGGGAGATTTTTCTTTATAAATCTTTTAAAAATATTGAAGGCATTTATGTTTTCCTTCCCTCAATTCAGGAGAAATGATAACAATTCATGTTTAACAAAATTCTTCATGCCTCATTTCATGATTTGGAAATTTAACATTTTTCCTAGTCTGTACAACTCATTATAGCTCCTATATTCTTTTGAAAATTAAATCTGTATAATACTGTCTATCCTTTAAACCCAGTAATCCCTCTCTCTGAGGACAGCAGAGTAGCCTGTCTCTGACCCCAACATCATGCTTCCCATCCTGGCAGGAATTAAAATTGCCCTTGCAGAAGGAGGAAGAAACAAGAATGTAGAGATGTCTATCATTGCCTCCCTGTGAGCCACATAGGCATCTGTAGATATCTGCCAGATAAGACTGTGCATGATAGATTCAGTCATCACTTCTGCCAACGATCTGTATTAACTCTAAATTTTAAGTTCCTAGTGAATAGGGACAATTTCATTTTTCATCTTTCGACAAATTCAAGCCACTAAGGTAGGTACAAAGGCTCTTAAGACAAAAACATAAAATAGTCCTGGCCATCAAGGAGCTTACATTTTACTGGAGCATACAAGTATTCAGATGGCTAAATATATGATCATTTGAATAGGAAAAGGCAGCTAATAAATTAGAGGATCAGAAAAAGTTTCCCATAGAAATGGCACCTGAGTTGAGCCTTAGGGATCCCAAGAGGCAGAGTTGATATGGAAGCAGAGCTTGTCTGTACTGATGAGCCCATCAGGAAAAGCAACTTTCAATAAATCTCTGAATCCTTAGCACAGTGTCTTGAACAGAGCATGTGTTTTATAAATGTCTATTGAATGTTGTTAATGAATCATATTATTGAGAGTTAGTGTATGTAGTCATGGTAAAAGCATGGTGATCAGAATTAAAAGACTTGGGTTTGAATCCCAGGTCTCATAAGATCCCAAATTTTATCAGTCTTGTTTGTTAGTTGTTTTACTCTGAGTAAGTACTGAGAGAAATGATTATTAATAACCAATGATTTGGGGAGATCAGAATTTTCACTTTTTCTACAGTCTTCATTTCAAAAGCTCATTCTCTTAAGGTTGAACTTTCTCTCAATCACAGTCAGACCCCACCCAACCTTACAAGGAATCTAATGTGGGTGAATTCCTGCCTACTCTTTTCTACTCAAGTTTAGGTGCAGATAAATTCTTTGATTAGATTGCTTAAGTCTGGGGATAATTTAGAAGTAAATGACATAATCAAAGTTACACCCCCAAGTCCTTCATCAGAATAGGTCCACCTTTCATTGTAATATTCATTCTCTCATTAATTGTTAACCAATCAGAGTTGATTGACACCTTTAGGAACAACCTCTCTTTCAAGGACATATAAACTGTGAATCAAAGGCCATAAGGGGTCTTTGGCATTTAAGAGTGTAACTGACATCTTTTATTAATAAAATGCTATCATTATTAATAAAATGATTAATTACCCAGAAATTATGACTCTTGAATTTTTTTTAAATGTCACTTTAAACTGGTGAGGATCTCATTTTCTTCATCAATAAAATGGGGATAATCATAACTGACATTTATATTACATTTTAAAGATTGAAACACACCTTACACGCCTGCTGAAATGTAGAATTATATACATTCTTTTATAGTTCATATTTACAAAATAATTTCCTCACAAATCTAAGAAGTGGTTAATTTGAGTATTTTTTTTTCTAATTTCTTTATTATTTCACTGGCACAGGAAACTTCCAGCAAGGAAATTCCTTCTAGCCATGTGGATGAACATCTACGGTGCAACTTAAAGTATTTGAAAGTTGTCTGGGGTGCTGAGAGGTTAAGTCATTTGTCCAGGGTGTCAACACGTGAGCACAACTTCACAAAACTTATGTGAAAACTAGGTTTATTACAAGAGAAATGAACATACACATGGAACCCAAAGAGTCCACAATCTATACAGAAGTTTGCATTTTTATAACAGCAAGACAAAAGAAAGAAGAGATACCAAGAAGGGGTGTGACATGGAAGGGGAAAGATGCAATAAAGGTGAGAAAAGGACAAAACCCCTTCCAAAGGGAAGGAGCAAGGCAATGGCAAAAGCTGCGTTCTTTTCCCTTGGGAACTGTTAGACCAGGAGTGAAGAACCTATGGCCTTGAGGCCACATGTGGCTTCTAGATGCAGCCTTTTGACTAAATCCAAATTTTACAGGGCAAATCCTAGCAGCTAGGCTGTGAAAATATGAAGGTCTACTTGATTACACGGGTGCCAGTTACAGGAGCAGTTTCTCAGCTTAGTGCAAACTGACTGTTGCCTGTCTTACCAAGGACACATGAGGAGTCCATTTTGGGATGCAAACAACAGATTATGCCAGCTGGGGATGGGAGGGAGGGGAACAGGGCTTCATCCTTGAAATATTCAGGGCCTCCTGCATGTTTTGGGTCCAGTGTTTCTGCAAAATATGGTATGATAATAATGTGATTAAAGATCATTCCCTCCCATTCAATAGGCCTGGGGGGCAGTGCAGTTAAAAGAGGTTTGTTTGTAGGCAGGCCTACACCCTTTACTTACTAGGCACTAAGTCTCAGGCCTACATTCTTTTGATGACTGGGTATGAAGCCCTCAGACCCTAAAAAGACTATATATACCAGAAGGTAGCCATAGAACTCAGAATCTGCAGAGAACTATAAAAGTTAGAAGTCAGAATTCAGCCCATGGAGAAGGAGAAAGAACTAAACGTCAACAGAGAACTGAGAGAGAGTGCAGAGCATAGAGTGGAAACCACGGAGCTTTGGAGACCAGAGAACTGAATGGGGAGAGAATTGAGGCAAGCAGATAGTGGGGATTCATGAGCCAGTGTTTATGAGAAGGCCCTAGCAGAAGGAAAGGTCACAGGATGACTTGGTTCTTTGCTGTAATACTGTGTTATAATTGCCTTGTTGCTACACCGAGGTGGGCTTACTGATTTTGGAATATAATTACTCCTATATAGAATTGGAGTCATTGGTCTTGGGACTGGATCCTCTGGTGTCTAAATAAATGTTATACTTCCTCTGCCTTCTACCTAGAGAGTTTTTCATACCTTGTGATTCTGAACCACACAGGCATGTTCATGGTCATCCTTGAGGTCATGAATCTTACCTTACTGATACATATGGCAACTCAAAATGACACATTCAGGGAACCCCTTAACAATCCTTAACAAAGGTCACACAATCAGCATATATCTGAGATGGGGCTTGAACTCAGATCTTCCAGCTCCTGAGTCCAGCTCTCTATCCAAGATATCATGCTGTATCACTAGTCTCAGTATTATTTCCCATTAGTTTCAGTATTAATTTTTCAGATACAGGAATTGAAGCTTAGGAAATTGGTGACTTGCTTATGATTACCCTTTTTGCAAGTAGGAGAACATGGTCTTCTAACCTAAATCTAGTATTCTATTGACCATTCCATTACCCCCATGGGGTAATAGTTGCCTTCCATTCATTCCCAGGCATTTGTCAACTTTCTAAATCTTTCCTATTTCTGATAGTTTAAACATGACTTCCAATATAGCTTAAAGTTAAATTGTCCCTCCAATATAGTGTTGGTAACTACTTGTCTTTTTTGAAATGATCTTCAATCCATTGATCCCTTTGACAGGTCAAATGCTTATCTCCATTTCATATCTGAGCCAAAGATGATCCCTTCCCTCTATAAGAAAATACTTCCCTCTGTCTTTTCTGTTACTCTGGGAAAGAATATTAAAAATCGATAAGCATTTATTAATTTCCTACAATGTGCCAGGCAACATGTTGAGTTCTGGGGATACAAAAAAGGCAAAAGGCAGTCCATACTCTTAAAGGACTTACAATCTAATGGGAGAGATAACAAAAAAAGGAAACATATATTATATATATATATATATATATATATAAAATATATATATATATATATAAATATATATATATATATATATATGTGCAGAATATATACAGGATAAATAGGAAATAATTAACAGTGGGAAAGCCTTAGAATAAACAGAGGTTGAGAAAGACTTCCTATAGAAGATAGTATCTTAGTTAAAGCTTTAAAGAAGCCAGGGAAGTAAGTAGGAGGAGATGAGGAAGGAGAGCATTTCAGGCACAGAGGCAACCAGAGAAAATGCCTGAGACCAAGAGATGGAATGTTTTGTTTCCAAAACAACAAGGAGTTAGTATCATTGGATGTAAAAGTACGTGGAGGGGAGTAAGACTGGAAAGGTAGAAGAAGGTTAGGTTATGAAGAACTTTTAATGCCAAACAGATGATTTTGTATTTAATCTGGAAGGCAATAAGGAGCCACTGGAGTTTATTGAGTGGAGGTAAGTGAGTGACATGGTCTGACCTGAATTTTGGGAAAATCCCTTTAGTGTCTGAATGGAGAATGGGTTGGAGTGGGGAAAGACTTGAGGAAGGCAGACTCACCAGTAGGCTATTGCAGTGGTCTGGTTATAAACTCCAGAGAAGCAACAGTGTCAGAAGAGAGAATGGGGGCATATACAAGCGATATTCCAAAGGTGAAATTGGTAGGCTTAGGCAACAGAATTAATATGGTGGGGAGAGGGGAGTTAGAAATGGTGAAGAGTTGAGGATGTTTCCTAGGTTATGAACCTGAGGGACTGGGAAGATAGTATTGCCCTCAACAGTAATAGAAGTTAGGAAGGGAGGAGAGTTTAGGGTGAAGATAATGAGTTCTTTTTTGGACACATTTAGTTTACATTGTCTACTGGTCATCCAGCTTAGGATATCTGAAATGTAATTGAAGATGTAAGATTGGTGGTCAGCAGAGAGACTGGGGAAGGATAGGGAGATTTGAAAATCATTAACACAGAGATGGTAATTAAATCCATGACAGCTGATGAGATCACCAAGTGAAGCAGGAGAGAGAGAAGAGAGAAGACCCAATATAGAATGCTGTAGGACACCTTCAGTTAGGGTGCATGATCTGGATGGAGACCTGGCAAAGGACACTAAGAAGGAGCAGTCAGATAGGTAAGATGAGAACCAGAAGATAAGGGTATCCTAAAAACCTAGACAAAAGAGAATGATCAACAGTGTCAGAAGCTGAAGAAATGTTAAAGAGAATGAAAATTGAGAAAAGGCCATTGGATCTGGCAACTAAAAGATCATTGGTAACTTTGGAGGGAGCAGTTTCAGTAAAATGATAGGATCAGAAACTGGATTATAAGGAAAGAATGGTGGAAGGGAAGAAAGTGGAGAAACCTATTGTAGATGGTCTATTGAAAGAGTTTAGCTATAAAGGGGAAGAGATAAAAGATGATATATGGGATGGAAGGACCAAGTAAGGTTTTGGTTTTTTTTTCAGGATTGGCAGGACGTGGGCATGTTTGTAGGCAATAGAGAATGAGCCAGTAGACAGGGAGAAATTGAAAATAAATGATAGAATATGGATGATAGAAAAGGCAATATGCTAGAGGAGATAAGATGGACTGGGATCATTTGTGCTGATAGAGGAAATAGCCTTGGTCAGGAGAAAGGCGACCTCATCATGTGACAAAAGGTAAAGGAAGAAGGCATGTCAGTGATATGAAAGGAAGACAAGGAGGGAAGAGGAAGCTTGAAGTGCACGGCCGCAACTTTTTTTCTATAAAAATGAGGTAAAGTTTTCAGACTAGAGGAAGCCATGGGATGTTTGAAGAGGAATGAAAAGGTTTAGAAATACCACTGAGGCAATGAGGATAGTGAGTTGATAAGGTAAGTATTAAAGGATTACAACTATAAAAGACATATGAAAAAAGATGCTATCTGCATCCAGAAAAAGAACTAATAAAGAAGTGTGTAAAGAATAATTTTGCATGCATATATGTGAAATACATATATGTGTATATATATATACACATACACATATCACACATATACATAAATAGATACAGATATACCTATTTGTATCTAATGTTAGCCATCCCTAAGGCAAGGGGAGGTGAAAAGGAAGAAAAAAAAGACATTTACATGATAACTGTATTATATATTTAAAAAGAATAACAAGTTATACATAATAGATTTGCAATTTCATGTGCAATCATATTTTTTATTTTTCTATCTTATGAAAATGCTTGTTGTATCCCATGAATTAAAAATAAAATGAATAAATGTGAAAAAATAAATTAAGGATTACCTGGCAGCAGTGAGAGCCCAATTGAGGTTCTGTAACATGAATTGGTAGTAGACTCAGTCAGAATAGTTGCATGATTTTCTCCATCTTTGTTCAGCAGTATGTGTTTAGAAGGGAAAGTGATCAATAATGGAAGTGATCCAAGGTTGAGGCTTGGCAGGATGTGATAAGTACATTGATAAGGGGGCGAGGACAGTATAGAATTAAACTGGTTCATCAAGGGGTCAATACGGGGAGAGAAAAGAAAGCAACTAGTTCAGAAAAGATGATCTGGGTGAGAATTGTGGGGTCAAGGAAGTAGAGGTCACAGTGTGGATGAAGAGTTGGATTTGGTAAGGGAAAGCAGAGGGAGAGGTAAAAAAAAAAACTAAATAGGATAATAGCAACTATCTGCTTCCCTCCTTATATTCTCAGAAACAGTAGAGGCAGTTTTGAAAATTGCCAAAATGTCACGACGTAATGACTATTCCCATAGTAATAGTCATTCACATTTGTATAGCATCTTAAGGTTTACAGATTTGTTGTTCACTCATTTTCAGTCATATACTACTCTTCATGACACCATCTGGGGTCTTCTTGGCAAAGGTACTGGAGTGGTTTGACATTTCCTTCTCTAGCTCATTTTACAGATAAAAAACTGAGGCAAACAGGGTTAGGTGATCTTTCCTCTAAATAAGTGAGGTAGGTGTTCTATCATCTCCTTTAATAAATAAAGAAATAAGTGCAGTATTTGCTCTTAGTCATGGAGCAAGTAATTGTCATACCCAGGATCTGGAACCAAGTTATGTGACTCCACATCCAAAGGGGTCAGAAGATCATAGATACAGAATTGAAAAGTACCTGAGAGGCAATCTAGTTCAGCCCCCTCATTTTATAGAGAAGCAAAGTGAGGAGAGATGTCAGTTGATTTGCCCAAGGTTACACAGGTAATAAGTGTCATTTCCAGGGTTTAGACTCAGGTTATCTGACTCCAAACCCAGCATTCTTTCTGCTACACCACAATTTCCACTATAACACACTATCTCAATAAACATTTGCTGGGGTTTTATCCATTTGTCTTTTGCTTCCTAAAGGCAAACTGATTATTCATGTACAACCAAGGATTTGGTTTAAAGATCTTTCAGATTAGCAACATGAGATCATAGAATTAGCACTAAACTAGCAATCAGGAGATCTGGATTCTTCTCCTAATCCTACCACTTACTTTTAGTGTGATGTTGAGCAAATCACAACAGAATCTCGACCTACATTTCCTCAAATGCGAAATGAGCAGTTTGGAATATATGATCTTTAAATCCCCTTTCAACTCTGACAATCCATGCTTATCTTCACCTGGTTCTCAACAGCATATAGTTTCCATATTGATTTCTTTATCCATTATTGCTTTAATCATTCACATCCAGCCATTTCTTTTTCATTTTCCTTGCCATCATTCTAGTTCAGCTTCTTATTTCCTCTCACCTGGAATAACTATAATACTAATCTATCTCCCTGACTCTAGTCCCCCCTTCCTGCAAGCAATTCCATCCTACAAGCAATCTCCAGATTATAAATCTTTCAAAATTATAGTTTTGATTTTATCATTCCCTAATCCAAAAGCTTTTAATTGTTCCCCATTCCTTTCCAAATGCAGACTACAGGGTTGTTGTGAGGTTCAAATGAGATAATGTGTGTTTTTACAAGCCACAAAGCAACATATAAATAAATTCATCTTGACAAACCTCGAGGTACCATACAAATTTCTATCATTCAGCTACTGTTGTTATGATGATTGTTTTCACTGTTGTTATTCAGTCATTTCGGCCATATCCAAGACTTTGTGACACCATTTGGGGTTATCTGGGCAAAGGTACTGGAGTGGTTTGTCATTTCCTTCTCCAATTCATTTTACAGATGAGGAAACTGAGGCAAAATAGGGATTAAGTGACTTGCCCATGGACACACAGCTAGTAAGTCTCTGAGGTCAGATTTGGACTCCAGGCCTAGCACTCTACCCACTGCATCACCTAGCTCTGCTTATTAACAATATCCAAATTCATTAACCTGCCATCTTTAACATAGATTCTGTCTACTCATTCAGCTTTTTCTCCCCTAAATTTGATATAAACTCCAAAAAAATGGTCAATGTGCTGTTCAAGAAATACGCCTTATGTTTTCCAGCTCTTTTCATTACCGTTTCCTGTAAAAGTTCGCCCTTTCTACTTATGGATCTTCTACCTATCTCAAATGTCACCTCACCTATGAAGCCTTAGTTCATCACCCCAACCAATAGCTTTCTATCCCTTCTTTGAACTTCTAACCTCTACCATTGTTATGATAATTATCACATGCTTCGACACTTCAAATGACTGATGACTTCATCATTGGTATGGGTACTTTCTTCATCAACACAGATGACACTTTTCTGTCTCTTACTAGATCATTCAGTGAATTTCTATGGTCAAAAAAAGTTCATCACCTGGTGTCTGACCCTATGGTGATTAGACTATCCCTACATATGTAGACTAATTCTCAGATGACAGTAAGAAATCAGGCCCCTGCTTAAAGCCTTTCAAATTTGATCGGATATGATAGGGTTGTACTTCACTGTCACAGATTTTGAGAGACATAATGAGACATGAAGATAGTAATTCAATGGAGGATTTGCCATATAGTGTTCCTTCTCTTAATTGAGTATATTCCTTCTCATTTCTATTCATTAAACTTTAAGTTCCTTGAAAATAAGAATGTTTAATCATCTGTGTGTCTCCAAAGAAACCTAATACAGTAATATGCATTTAATAAATGCTCATTTAATGAATGAATGAGTCAAAAGCATTTCACCTCCACATTTATTAATATTTTCAAGATATCCATACAATGTACAAAATTCTGTTTCATGTGTATGTTTTGTCTCAACAAAAAAAAAACTATAATGTTCTTGAGGGCAGGCACATAGTAGGATCTTAGTAAATATTTCTTAAATTGACATAATCACTAAAACTGTTCTCTCTCAGGCTAATTATTCATTTTACCCATCACTCTATATAGTATGTCTTTTATGGTGATATCTTCACTAGAAAAATAATCCCACCAGATTTTGTTTATGCCCGTTTAGTCATAATGTCCTTCATCCAAAGCACATAGTTTCTTCATGCCAGCTTCCTATAGTCCTTGCTTTGCTGGAAAGATATTTTAGAACATTTTTTTCATACTCTTATCATATGTTACAGAAAACTCTATCCTCAGTCTTTTTTTATTTATTTGGGAAATCTGCTAACGTGCCAGTTTTGGCAGGCGAGGAGACAAAGTCTGGCAACATAAAAGCATCAAGCAACAGACTAAAGGAAAGGTCTGCAAAGTAGTGATGCCCTTCAACCTGTTGTAGTGGGTATGAAATTTGGTCCTAACGATGTCATATTTGCCCCCAACACCAACTACCTCTTGTGATACCAACATGCTGTGCTTCAAGCCAAATGATAACAAGAACATTTCCAGCAATTCTATTTTGGGAACAAAATCACTCTAAAGGCACCAGAGCCACTTTAATCAGCCAACCCTTTTCCATGTGTTTCTCTGGTGACAAGTGACCACAACCAATTAAAACTAGTTGCTCTAAGAGAGTCTAAAAAGAATTAATTATGGGTCCTACAGGTTATACCACAGCTGGATATAAAGGAATAAGACTGCTACCCCAGATGTCTCAGCAAGAGATTCACAAAAGGAAATAGCTGGAAAACTAAGACAATGGAAAATATAAGAGGAGATAATGAACTGAGAAAAGAGATGGTAAGACTGACCATGAAGCTAAGGAAAACTCAAGAACAGTCCAGAAAAGGGGTAAACTATTCTCAGATCATCTAGCTCCTTAGCAAGCAATATCTTTCTGTTTGCAAACTTTCAACTGCAGAAATTTACTTTTGAATAATAAGAACTAATCAAAGATAGATCATGTCTATATGTTTGCCATGGCTCACCCTTCCCTACCTCTAACAGCGCAGTACAGACCAGACCTCCAGAAAGATCCTTCTTTTGCATCCACTCCAAAGGCCCCAGTTAAATCCTTCCAGCTAGCTCTATCCTCTATCATGAGTGAGTTCAAACTCACTGAACCTACTATTTCTTGATGGATCCAGACCATTCTTCACATACATCTACCCTGGATATCTTGCTGTCTGTCACCACTTCTCCCCTCCTTTTTTCTCTCTACTCTGGGAATGGTAGTCAAATGAATACTGTCATTATATCTGAAGGGGGGTGTTAACAATTGAGTGCCTTTTGGCTACAGAAACCATTTCTGTGACTACCAGGGACACAACTCCCTTCCAAGACCCCTTGTTAGAAAGGATGCCACGTGAAGGTAAAAAACTGTCTCATTTTTGTGTTTGCATCTTTAGCACTTAGCACAGTACTTGGCACATAGTAATATTATTAAATGTTTTTCATTCACTCATTCATTCATGGTAGCTCTGTTTCAGGATGAAGTATTATGTCCATCATGAAGGAAAGAGAGTTCTGGAGGCAAGAAGACAGAGAAGTGGTATGAGAGAAAGAATACTGCCTTTGGACTCAGAGAGCTGGATTTGAGTCCCATATCTGCTACTTCTTAGTTCTATGACTGTGAAAATGTTTTAAATGACGGCATTAATATTTATACTATCTCTCTTACAGGGTTATTGTAAAGGTCAAATATAATAATAGGCACAAAAAATCTAAGCTATTCTAATCATAGCTATATAAATATATATACATATATACATACATAATTATATTACTGCCATACAATCATAATTATAATCATATAAGAAGTCCTATGGTTCAGACCGAGCATCAGGCATTGCTTTTATGCAAAGGATGGATGTTCTATTAAAAATTTAACATTTTCTAAGGGCTTTTTCCTCATAGCAATCCTGCAAGGTAAATAGTACGAGTGTTTATTATAATTACAGAACAGTATCAATGAAACCAAGATATGGTGACAAATGTTGAAGAAAGGGTTTTGTTCAGTCATGGCCTTGATGGCCTCTCAGGTGCCTTCCAGCTCTAAGATTCCATGATTCTGTGATTCTGTGGCACAGAACCAAAGCAAATCAAACCCCTAATAATTCTTATACTGGGAGAATCAAGGAGAGTGGTCAGGGGAAAAGATGATTGCGATTAGAAAGAGAATAAAACCCACTTTGCCTTGAAAAAGAAGCCACGTTGAGGAGCCTAAGATTGGACTAGAGGATTTATAAGGTTCCTTCCAGTACTAAATGCTCTAATCTTATGAAGACTCCTGAATTTCTAGATATGGAAACTGAGGCTCACCAAATCGCTACAGCATAAGCAAAGTCGCCCAGATAGATGAGCCAGAATTGAAATCCAGATCCTCTGACTAGATTTCATGTTCTTTCCATTATTCTATGACTCTTTTTTTGTTCAGAGGTTCTTCATTAACAGTACACGACATCAATAGGTTGCTAGGCCTAATACAGCCAGAGACTTCATGTCTCTTCCCCCCACCCCTTCCCTAGTCTATGATATGACATTATAGTTAATAACTTATGAGATAAACTCATTTCTTTCTGCTAAATCAGGGACAAAACTATTTGTCTCCCATTTAAACTACTGGGATAATGAGAATTTGACTAAAGTCAGTCTGGAAATTGATACAATCTTCTCAAGAGCATTATACAAAGAGACAGAAGAACCTTAAATTTTGAAGACATAGATTTAGAGCACAAAGTACGGGTATCTCTCAAGACTCTGTCCTGGCCCCTCTTTTCTCTCTACACTTTCTCTTATTGACCTCATCAATGTTCAGTGATAATCTCTGGAGAGATGATTCTCAAATCTAATCTTTCTGTTAAGGCACATATTTCCAATATCTTCTGGACATTGGACCACCTAAATTTGCCATAGAATTCTCAAGCCCCCTATTATTCTCACAAGTGATTCCTGTAGTGTGCATTCCATGAGATAGTGATTACTTATTCAAGAGTAAAAAGTGTGTTTCCATTCCAAAAGAAGCCCAAATCACAGCAAACTCTAGAAGACTGGAAAGGACTGTATAGGACCCTGTCCAAGAGCTGGAGCTCACTGAAATGTCAGAGTGGTACCCAGTGGTAACTCCTGAGTTGATGGAAATTACTATGCATGTTGTGTGTCTTTTCTGTATTGGTATATGGGCTCCCAGGAATCCTTTTCATCTTCTGATTTCCTGTGAGGTTAAATGATCTTACCCAATATGGTTTAATGATTGTGCCTAACTTGCAAATTGCACCTAGAGTGTTTGTGTTGTTTGCAAAACTAAGAACCCCTTTTGTTGACATTTGTAGAATCCTTTATCTGAGCTACATTTGGAAATTTCCCTAGAATAAATTCCAGATGGGGATAATACTCCCCCCTCACAAAAAAAGAATCTTATTGTCATCCCTGTGACTGGACTCAGTCTGTATGAGCCCAAAGACTTGGAGGCCCTGGGTCATTTATTGCATCTCTTCATAAATCTCTTGTATCAATCTCCTCATTTCTATTCATTATCCAAGTTATTCCTCATCCATAACACCTCAACGGTCTCCAACAGTAACTGGTTTCTCTTATTCAATCCATCCTATCCATATACAGCTGTCAAATAAATATTATTTTTTTATTTATTTTAAGCTTTTATTTAGTACTTTATTTTTCCCAGTTACATGTAAAAATAATTTTTAACATTTGTTTTTAAAACTTTGAGTCCCAAATTCTCTCCCTGCCTCCCTCCCCATTCCACCTCCGTTGAGAAGGCAAGCAATTTGATGTAGGTTACACATGTGTAGTCATGCAAAACATATCCATAAGAGTCCTATTGTGAAAGAAAACATAGTCAAAAAACTCTCAAAAATAAAGTAAAAAAAATGTGTTTCAATCTATATTCAAACATCACCAGTTCTTTCTCTAGGGCTGGATAGTATTTTTCATCAGAAGTCCTTCAGAGTTGTCTTGTATCATATTGCTGAGAATAGCTAAGTCATTCACAGCTGATTATCTTACAATATTGTTGTTACTTTGCACCACTTTGCATCAGCCCATGCAAGTTTTTCCAGGTTTTCTGAGAGCATCCAGCTCATCACTTCTTATAGTACAATAGCATTCCATCATAATCACATAACCCAACTTGTTCAGCTATTACCCAGTTGATGGGCTTCCCCTCAACAAAAGAGTTGCTATAAATGGTTTTGTACATACAAGTCCTTTTCCCTTTGGTTTTTTATCTCTTTTGGGATACAGACCTAGTGATGGTATTAATTTTATAGTCCTC
Source organism: Trichosurus vulpecula (assembly GCF_011100635.1). Lineage (NCBI taxonomy): Eukaryota > Metazoa > Chordata > Mammalia > Diprotodontia > Phalangeridae > Trichosurus > Trichosurus vulpecula. Next base: position 124,501,288 of record NC_050573.1, on the reverse strand, counting down.
TGAGTCTAGTTCCAAATTGCTCTACAGAAATGTTGAATTAGTTCACAACTCCACCAACAATGCATTAAAGTCTCATTTTCCCCATATCCCCTCCATTTGTCATTACCTTTTCTGTCCTATCAGCCAATCTAATAGGTATGAGGTAGTATCTCAGAATTGTTTAAATTTGCATTTCTACAATCAATAGTGAGTAAATCAATGTTCTTAAAGCACAAATCTGACTATATCATTCCCTGCTCAAGAATCTTGAGTGGCTCTCTTTTACCTCTAGGACAAAAGGAAGCTTTTCTGTTTGACATTTAAAATACTTCACAATCTAGATTTCCTGCCAGACTGATGTCACATTATTTTTCCTCAGATTCTCTACATTTTGGTCAAAATTATTTACATGTCATTCCCCGTGCAGGACATTCTACCTCCTGTTTATATGCCCCTGTTTAGAATGCTCTCTTTCAAATCCTTCCTAACTCTTTGAATCCTTAGCTTCTTCAAGGTTCGTTTTATGTACTACCACCTACAAGAAATTTTTTTTTTCTGGATCTGAGATCCAGAGACCCTGGCCTCTTTGCTTATCCCTACCCATAACACTCCATTTCCTGACTGAGCATTTTCACTGAATTCCTCCCTTATTTAAAATGTTCAGCTTGCTCATCTCTACCTTCTGTCTCCCCTGGCTTCCATCAAGTCTCATCTGAAGTCCCACCCTCTTCAAGAAGTCTTTCCAAATCTTAACATTAGCACCTTACTTCTCTCTGAGATTACCCAGAATACCTTGCTTATACGTAGTTGTCTGCTTGCTTTGTTTTATTTTTTGCTTCTCTTTATCCCCAGTGCTTAGTACATTACCTGACATACAACAGGTATTTTAGGAACACTAGTTCACTGACAGATTATATCTCTCTCCCTTATGTTAGAAGTATCCCAGGGGCTACTCGGATGAGAAACAACTTTTTATTTTAATTATAACTTTAAACTGACTCAAAGGAAAAGCTCAATTCCTGAGCACAACTCAAGTTCACAGAAAGGTAACTTTAGGAATCAGTGTAGTATTAATATAATTCTCTTCACTTACTTTGAATATACTTTATTTTTACTTACTTATATTTCATATTGATCCAATAGAATGCAAATTAGTGAGGGCAGGGCCTATTTCCCCCTCCATGCCACCTTTTTTTGTACCCAAAGTAGCTAACACAGTGTCTTAGAAATATTAAGTGCTTAATAAATCTTTTTCAAATTGAATTGAATATAATCACTGTATTTAGCATCAAACAACTGACTGGCAAAACACCATCAGCCAATGTTGCTTCCTCAGCAACAAAGCATCTGATATGAGTAAGTACAAATAGTTACAATACCCATGCTGGGGTCCAATTTTCAACATTTATTAAAATTCGGCCTCTAGCTTTGGGCCCTAGAGGCACTGTTAATTTGTGTATCTGACCACATATAACTCCATAAGCAGTTTGATTCTTAAGCCTCTTTCACAAGGAGATTGAAGCATCCCATTATTGAAATATATCTCCATATGTTTTCATTACTGTTTTACGGATAACAATCTGGTAACTTTGAAAACACCAAAGAGGGGAGATCTTGAAGCAATCTTGGGCTTCTGAAGAAAGAAGTACTACTTCCCAGAAAATCAACAAGGACAGGGTCTTTGATCACCAGGCACCTGTTCATTTCCTTTCTCTGCAGTAGACAGAAAGTCAGCTACAAAGCCCATTAGGAATGCAGTTTTGTGTTCCTGTGGATGAAGTGGAGAGTAATTAGTTCCTTTTACATTTGGTAATTTTGTTAACACAACTCAGTAGGTGTCTTGTTAATTTGTTCATTACTAGGTAGATGAAAATGTGCATCTCTTCTGTGAATACCAATTATTCTTAAATGAGGTAATTTCACCAAGACAGTGAAATTTCCACATTCTTCTTTGGACTGCTACTATTACCATCAAGAATGTACAAGATCAAACAAAGACAGTAATAGAAGGTGGAAAATAAAGCTCTTCTATGACAAAGATACGTACTCAGAGCCATAAATAGGAATTTTTGTGGCCACAGCAAGTGGCAAAAAATACACCCTCCTATAAATGGGTTGAGTAAGGGAAGGGAATGTGAAATAGAGATCTCAATACACTGACTACTATTATGAGGGAAGAACAGGGTGGAGTGGGGGAAAAGCTCACCAAAGCCTGCCATCTAGTAGCTTCCTACTTTAACTAAATATTCTTGCTAACCTAGCAGCTAAATGACTGCAAATGCTGCCAGTATCCTGTAAATACAGTAAACTCTAAACATAGTTCCCCTGGGGCAAAATCTCTGTCATCCCACCCTAGTTACAGCTCTGTTTTAAGGCACATCTTGAAAACTAGTACCTTTTTGAGAAGTAAAGTCATCTCTGGAAGGAACAGAATCTATCTCTGCTCTAACTACAGCCTGAGTAATTTTGAGCCTCAAATGCACCAAAAGCAGATGGAAAGCCAGGGTTTATATTTATCAATAACCAAAGTCACAGGGACACAGGGAAGCATGGTAAAGAATAAATGGGGACCAAATCAATCCCCAGTGACTGTGTCTCACTCAAGAATTCTTGCCACTAGCAAAATAATCAAAGAGAGAAAATCACTTTCAAGATCTTGAAGAGGGACTTTTTTAAAAAGTAATCTTTGTTGTGGTTCTTTCTCCCCATAAAACACTTCCTTTTCTTGGGGCACAAAAGCCACATAGGTCTCAAGCTTCAAATAACTGGATTTCATAAAGTAGAAATAGTTCTTTGGCCAAAGTGTCTATATGATAAAGGGACTGATTTTCTTGCACAGAGCTGGTAGTCATGCACTATCAAAAGATGACCTAGGGGCAGGCTACCTAAATCTATGGACACACTGACATTACCTTTGGTATTTCACAGGGAAGAAATAACTTGCCATAGGCTTGACCCTCAGAATACTAGTGAGTGACTTCTTGGTGTGTGCATGGCTGCATACAAATAACATACAATACTTCTGTGTTCCTTTTTGTGAATTTCACATTCCTAGGTTATCATTCAAAGTCCTACTGGAAAATGGAGCCATTTTACCTTCACCATATTTTCACAGTTTTCTCCTTTCAGTATTTGGTAATTTAGCCAAATTAGACAGACTATATCCCATTCCCTCAGTATGCCCCACAACTTCTCACACCTGTATTTTTGTCTCTGTCATTACCTCTTTCTGGAATGTTACAGAATCAAAATATATCAGCTGTCAGGGACTTCAGCAACCCCTGTGACACAGTGGATAAAGTGTTGGATCTGGAGTCAGGAAGAACTAAGTTCAAATATGTTCTCAACCACTGTTGAGAAGCTATGTGACACGAGGCAAATTACTTAACCTCCATCTGCCCCCATTTTCTTCATCTGTTAAAAAAAAAGATAATGATAGTACCAACCTCCCAGGATTAATTTGAGTATATGAGATGTTTATAAAGCACTTTGCAAATGGTAAAGTGCTACATAAATACTGATTGTTATTAACTTATTATTAATTAGTCTAACCCCAAGCTGAACAGGAATCTCTTCTACATATCTTGTGGTCAACCTTAAGACCCTATATAAATGGGGGCAGTTAGGTGGAGCAGTCAGCAGAGCATGGGCCCTGGAGTCAGGAGGACCTGAGTTCAAATTCAGTCTCAGACACTTGATACACTTACTATCTGTGTGACCTTGAGCAAGTCAATTAACCCCAATTGCCCTGCCTTCCCCGCTAAAAACAAACAAATAGATAAATGGCAGCAGTAGTTATAATAATAGTAGCAGTAGTAGTGATAATAATCATAATAATAATGTGAAGAAGGAGGAGGAGGAGGAAGAAGGAGAAGGAAAAGAAGACAGCATTTATGTAGTGCTTCAGGCTTTATAAGTTGCATACATTCTGTCATTTTAGGCTCACAACAACTTTATAACATAGAATTTATAGGTATTATACTCATAATTACATACAAGAAAACTGAGGCTGAAAAAGGTTAAATGATTTATCCATGGCCACGCAGCTAATAATTCCCTGGGACCAGGCAGAATAAACATATTTCCGTGACAGCCATTTAAATATTTGAATGTTTTATCATGTTCCCCCAAATCTATCCTGAGCTCTACATTAAAATTCTACACCTCTGAGTGCAAACTCATTCAGTTTTCTCTATTTAACCAAGCCCAGACCATGGTTATTATTTCATTAAAATGTTAGGGCCTACCCAGTGTGACCATCTTGCCATCTATCCTAAAACCATGTGTGTACTCCACTTGCCCCATTTTCCACTTTTTGCTCTTTCTATAAGAATAATGGTACTATTGCTGCTGGAAACGGTATGACAATAGACTGCTCTATGGAGTTACTCACAATCTCTGTGTCTGCCTAAGCTCAAACTCCCTCCCCTGGCTACCATTACTTTGCTATAGGTGTTGTATACCTCTAATAATCTATTATTCTATTGTTCTATTATTCTAATGTTTTATACACTTGTGATTAATGTGTGTAAGTGATTAGTCATAAGAGGTAGGGGAAAATAAAGAGTCAAAAATTATCCCTTTTTAAAACATGAGGTGTGAATAGCAGTTTTACAGACAGTGGAGTCAGGAAAAAAAGAAGAATACTAGAATCAACATAAACTTGGTTTGAGACATAGAATGACAAAATCAGAATCACAGAATCTTAGAACTCGATGGGATCTCAGAGACCATCTAATCAAACCAATAACTAGGAAGAATCCCATCTATGATATATTTGACAATCTTTTATACAAATTCATAGGGGGAACCCACTTCTGACTGAGACAGCCCATTGGACAGCTCTAATTGTTAAGAAATCTTGTTTTTCTTTTCCCAGTATTAAGCCTAAATTTTCCTTTTCCAGTCTCCACCCAAGCTCCTAATTTTGCTTCCTAGGACCAATCAGAGCAAGTCTATTTGTTCTTCAAGTACTTGAAAACAGCTTTTGTTTTGAGTTTCAGCGTCCAGAGGGCCATCCGGTTGGAGAAATCCCATAGGCAGCTAGAGATGCAGGTATGGAAAGTAGAAAAGAAGTAAGAACTGGAGATTTGGCTCTGGTAATCGTCTCATAGAGATGGCTATTGAAGCCATGGGGATGAATGATACTGTCAAGAGGGAATAGAAAAAGAGAAGAGAAGTAGAAACAAAATCTTGGGGAACACCTATAATAAAGGGGAATGAAGAGGATGAGGAACTAGAAAAAAAGTTAATGGCAGGATGTTCTGAGAAAAAAGATTGAGGACTTCTTATATTTAGGTCACTGTACTAGTTCCTAAGATGGTCAACCAACATTTAATCACCCTCAGTGAGTTCAATTCACCAGGTACAGATAAACTCTATCCTAGAGTACTGAAACAACAGGCAGATAAGATTTCACTATTGCTGTCAATGGTCTTTGAGATATCTTGACAAATGGAAGTGGTCTCATGGGAGATGGGCCTATATTGTCTCAATCTTCAAAAACAAGACAAGAAAACAGATTCCACATACTGTAGAACAGTGAAGTTGACTTCTATTTCTTGGAAATATTCTGAAATACATTATTAAGAGGATGATTTATAGTTGGTTAGAAAAAAAAACAATAATCACTAAAAACTAGCATGGCTTCATTAAAATCAATTCATGCCAGATTAACTTCCCTTTAATGTTTTTTGAAAGGTAAATAGACTAGTAGATCAGGAATGATATTGACATAGTATATTTAGATTTCACTAATACATTTTACAAAGTTTTGCATAATGTACTGAGCCCAGTGAAACAGGGACAACTGAAAGAGAGAAGTGGATCTGGGACACATCAACTCATCCCCATTTGGAGGGGATAGTCAATGATGCCATGTGCTTCCAAAAAGTCAAAGAATATGTGAACTTCAAAAAAGGTCAACTGAAGAAAACTGTTATTAGAGAATAGAGAATCTTATTAGTCTATGTTTATCGATATATGATTATAGGGAACTGGGAAACCAACATTAGTTGACCATAACAGAAGAAGTTATGATGGCTGGAAAGAATTGTCCAGGGGTATGCTGATAAACGTATACATGATACATTTTTCAGTTTATTCTGCTTTATTAACATTTTCACCATAACTTTTTAAAGTCTAGAAAATCAACAAACAATCAATCCCTGATTTGTAGTGTTTGTTGATTTCCAAGGTATAAATGCTCACACCAAGAATTTAACAATCAGTTCTTACAAGCCAGTATGATCTGGCTTCAGCACATCCTTGGAACTGGCCCTAAACTAAAATAGCTTCCATAAGTTTTTATCTGATGGTATGACTGAGAGCCAGCTCTCATAAGAGATAAGCCAACTTAGCTTTCAAGGAGCAACAGCAAGAGAAAAAAAAGATATTAAAGTCTTAGGCTTTTTTGTTTCATTAAGATAGATGGACTCAAAATATGTACACCCCATAGACAATGTAAAATAGGGCAAAAAGCACATTTCTTCTGTCACAGGGTCATAGTTTATCAACTTTGCCTGCTAAATTCTACCCTTGATAATATGCCTGATGAACCTTCCAGAGTCAATACTTTGCCTATTTCTCCCTGTCATAACTTACCTCCCAAGATGACTCCCTGAGAATTTCTTGAACTTGCATTATCAGATTGGGCTGAGTCAAATTCTGCTTGACAAATCCACAGTACCCACCTGATTGTTCCCATCCCATCTGTTCCTCTGGCATTCAACCTCAAGCCTATCTGAACTTTGATATCTTCCAGATTCCTACTCCTGGAACAAGACTCCTGGTCCTGGAACATCCTAGACAAACCTTTCACATTGCTAGAGAACTGACTAGAGCAGTGAAAGTTTGAATGACTTGCCCAAAGTCACACAGCCAGAATGTGTCAAGAGGCAGGATATGAACCCATGCCTTCCTGGCTCTAAGGAAAACTCTCTATTTGCTGCAGGTAGCTGGGTGGTATTCGCTTGGAAGTTAGGAAAACCTGGGTTGGAATCTTGCCTCATGCGTTTACTAGCTGTGTGACCCTAGGCGAGTCACTGAAACTGTCTCACCATCTATTTAATCCCCTGTAAAACAGGCATAATTATAGCGTTTCCATCCCAGTGTTGTTATGATATTACATATCTGTAAAGTCCTCAGTAAACCTCAAAGTGCTACATAAATGCTGGCTGTTGTTACTGTTACTGCTGCTGCTATTATGCCAGGACATATCCCATAGATCACAGATCATAGGATCAGTCATTAGAGATTAAGTGACTTGCCTGGGATCACATTGTTGAAAAGTGACGATTTAGCCTCAAGGCTTCTTGACTCCAAGTGCACTGCCCTCCCTACTCACTACACCACACAGAGTATTTATGAGCTAAATGACCTCTGAAGTCCCTCCCAATTTAAGATCTATAATCCTAAAATATAATCTGCATCATTATAGTGCTGAAGTCTACGGAAAGTCTTTTTGCCTGGATAGTGAATCAGAATTCACTAATTCAAGAAAAGGGCAGGAGACATCTTCATACTGAACTTTTTATAGCACCATATAATACAGATGTATGAAATCTGCTGAGCCCAGTGAAACGGGGACACCTGAAATAGAGAAGTGGATCTGGGAGACATCAACTCAATAAGTGCTCAGTTGTGGACAAGAGCCAAGCCAATGAGAAATTCCGCTGTCATTTCCTCTTATAGACCCTGGCAAACAAGTGTGAAATCTAGTGGGCTGAAAAGACAGGGATGGTAGCAGAGATTTAACAGCAGCATAAAGTAGAAGAGACAGAAATGCGCTTCAGGACTCAAGAGGACTGAAATATGGAAGACAAAGAGCAGAGGCCAGTCTGCTCCAAGAATGGAACACTTAAGAAGGAAAGAACTAACCCAATAAAGAGAGCAAAGAGAAAGAGAAGTCAGTTGAGCCTGAAAGCAGCCAGGGGACTGATAGTTGAATTCCTCTTGGGTCCTTCCTTATTTTACCACACTGGAAGCCTACAGCTGGCCCCAAGGTTGAGCACTATTTCTTCAGAGCAGCACATGTAGTGTGTAACAAATTAATGCTAACACATTCATTCAATTTCCATTATTGACACATCATTATTCATTTTGACTCTTTTATCCCCAAAAGAACTGTTTCATCAGACGTGGTAGGCGAGCACCAACAAAGGAAGATGACTTTATGATGCTCCACAATCTACTCAAAAGTTCTGCCAAGACCATGAAACAAGCTTTTACACAGCTGGACTCAAAAGAGACTTTGGTCTCCTTGCAGAATTCTTCTTCCATATGTTGTCTAGCATCTGGTCCTCTAAGATGTTAGGGAGGGGTTGTGGTAGGTGACTTGGACTCCTTTGCTCAACTGCCATGAGAGTGACCCTAGGGAAACCCATCTATGAATATCATGATTAGTGAAGAAAACTTCAAGGAACACCCAGCTTTCCCACATAGACTTAAAGAAATATACTAAACAGAATTCACTGCTTCATCTTTCAAAACCATCCCTCCTCCAAGTTCCCCTACTTCACCGTTCTTCTAGTCACCCGGATTTGCCACTTTGGAATCATCCATGACTTTCCTTCCACGACCAATAAATTGGTGAGCCTTGTCTCTCCGATCTCCATGATACTCTTCACATCTGACCCCTTCTCTCCACTCATATACCTACTCTCCTAATTCTGACCCTCATCATCTGTCACCTAGCTTATTCCAATAATCTTTTAATTGGTATCTTAATTGGCAGGGCTCCTCTGCCCTGCACCAAAGTAATATTCCTAAAATATAGAACTGACTATGTCAGTCCCTTACTCAAAATCTTCAGTGATTCTACTATCTGTAGGATAAAATGAAAACTTCTCAGCCTCACAATTAAATTTCTTTATGTTATACTCCCCACTTAACCCTTTCAATCTTATTTCATATCATCTATGCCTTCTCTATTCCAGACAAATCGGCCTATTAGTTGTTCTCCATAGAGGACCCTCCATTTCTCACCCCAAAGCCATGGAACAGATAATCCATAAGTCTAGAATTCTCTCACTTCTCACCTCTGCCTTAGAAGTTAATTTCAAAGCATGGTTCAGGTGGCACCACCTACAGCCTTCTCCAGCCTCCATTTGTAAGTGCTTTATGCCGCCTGAAATTACTTTGTTTATATTGTGCACATATTTTTTATTTGCTTAACTATACATATATTGCATCCTTTTGAGAGGCAGATATGCTCTGTAAGGAATGCTTTCACCTTTATCTTGCTATCCTCTACACACAGGATAACTACAGAACCTGGACTCCAATTTCCTTGGTATAGGGAAATTCTCAGTTGAGAAATTCCTCTACCAATGCAGGCTGGCATCTGCTTTACAACTAATAGGCTTGTTTGTTTTTTAAGTTCTCAGTGAACCAGTAGATCACTAAAAGTTTAAGCAACTTGCCTAGGGTTACACTGTCATTGTATATCTGAAGCAAGTTTCAAACCCAAGTCCTCTCTGAAGACCGCTTGATATTCAATACACCATGTTGCCTCTCTTAAGGGAGTAAAAGACAGGCAGCCAATACAAATGAATGCACTGCATATGGTAAGTGCTTCATAAACATTTGTTGAATTGAATTAAATTAAATATGATCTTAGGGAAATCCATCTGTGCATACTGTGATTAGAAGAAAACTTCAAGGGACAGTCAGACTTCTTCAACAAACAGGAATCTGTAAAGGGGCCTGAGCAAATTTAGAGACCCATAAAGATATTATAACATCTAATGAGAGTTCACAAGGATTTTAATCAGGTTAAAATGTAATTATTGGGGTTATATAGATCAAACCACTTTGCTATGAAAACCACTTTGCTATGATTAGTAATAGGTTAATCCAAGAAACATCTTTGTGAGGGCTGGTAAGCAGCATTTTCCTCATGTATAGAAGGGTAATAAATTGGTACATTGAAAAGATGAGTTGATTCATCTAGGGCCCTACATGAGTCATTGTAAACCCAAGAATTACAGCTCTGAGTTCCTGACTCCCAACTCTGCACTCATACCTTTAGGATCAATCTTCTTAGATCAACCAGACAATACCTTCAAAAGCTTTTACAGCAATTAGAAGAACTCTGTCTCCTGTTAGGACACACCCACCCAATTCTCCCTTTCAATCTTGACACTGAGGCTGCCAATGAATGAGCAGGCAGCAGCAAACTGAATTGGAAAATGGAAGTCTCCCATGTCCAAGTAGATTTTTTTTGGTGAGGGGAGGGGCTAACGGGAGGAATAGATAATGGCAGAAACCGCACCCTTTAAGGAAAAGGGTCCAGAAGTATTCTCCACTGATGGAATTTAAAGAGCTTATTCTCCTGTTCTAGGGCTTCAAATTAATGTCAATTGGTTCTCTTTATATAGATATCAGATTTAGAGCTACAAGGGGACTTGGAGGTCATTCAGTATAGCATCTTCATTTCATAGGTGAGTAAAATTGAGCCCCCCCACTCAAAAAAAAATTGACCTGCCCAAAATCAGAGATAGGAACAGAGGGAGGTTTTGAATCTATAAGGTCATACCCCAACCTCCTCAATGTAAATATGGGGGCCCAAAAAAATAAAGGTCATACAGGTAGTAAGTAACAGGGTCAGAATTTGAACTCAGTGCTTTTACTTTGACATCCAGAACTCTTTCCACCCCACCATACTGCTTCTTAATGATGACTCATATATAATTGTTCTCCCCCTCACAAGCGTTTATGAAAAATATGTATTCTCTCTCTGATATATACTACTAGGTAAGAAGCAATTGAAGAGATAAAAGGGTCTATTTCAAGTTGTCAGTTTTCAAAATCATGACTATTACCTTCTCCTTAGAGGTATTTAGTCAATATCATTCACTGCAAGTCCACTGGAATTTGGATAGGTCAATTACATAAAGGAAACTGAAAATATCCTCTTTTCCCATGAAGAACTATAACAACAATGTTGCTAGCAGCTGTTGTAAGGGTGAAAGGCCAACAGTAAAAGCACACAAGAGGGCTGCTAGCATAGGTTCTTTGATCTGCTTTTCTAAGGAAAGCAACTTTAAGGGGTTGATAATCTCACTTTAATTAAACATACATATATCATTCACTTTGTTCAGGGGGAAAAGCCAGTACCCTGAACTTCAGAGAGAATACAAACAGAAATTAAAAGCATATATTATATAAACAGAGCAAATAAACATGAATCAGCAGACAGGCTTCTACCTGTCTGTCCAAGCAATACACAAACAGTTACCAGAGAGAGAAGCATTAACATCTGGGTTTTCAAAGCTGGGGGTGGGGAGACTTTCAACGGGCTGCCCAGAGTCCTCACCAACACTCTTTCAGTGACTGTGCCCCCAAGAAAATGCTAACCTCAGAGTATACATACATTTCTACAGGGTCAGAAAGCTTCACACCTCTCAAGGGTTTCATACCTCTTAAGGGTTTCACAGTTCTCATGACCTAACTAACAAAAGGGCGTGGACCTTCCTACAAACAAAGGCAAGACTCAGTCAAAGGCACTTGGTTGCCTTAGTGCCAAGAAGCACTCCAAAACAAAAGACAACAAAAAGTCCCACTTTGCTTGCCATTACAAGAACTTACCACCTAATGGAAATGGAAGAGCAAAACAAAGGTAAAATAACAGGGCAGATTGATCCTGTAGAAGATAACACTTCTACCTTTCTTGTAACAAAACCAAATATAAAAAGACAGGCTCATAAGCTAGGGTTTAAGGGCCTATCCAAATAATGACACGTATGATCTGTGTCATCCTCTAATTCAGCTTTTCTGTAGGAAATTATCATAATTCACTTTAGCAAATACTTTGTTGTTGTTTAATTGTTCCCAACTCTTCATGACCCAATTTGGGGTTTTCTTGGCAAAGATATTAGAGTGATATGCTATGCTATTTCCTTCTCTAGCTCATTTTACAAATGAGGAAACTGAGGCAAACAGAGTTAAATGACTTGCCCAGGGTCACACAGCTAGTAAGTTTGTGAAGCCAGATTTCAACTCCAGACCTGGCACTCTATCCATTGCACCACCTAGGCATTTACATGCCAAGTACAGTAAAGTACAGTAGTAAATGCTAGGAATGTAGAAATTATCAGATCCTAGAATCATATCATTTTAGAATTAGAAACTTCAGCAGCCCTCTCCCTACTCCAACCTGAAAAAAGAATCCCTACTAGAATATACCTAGTAAATGGTCATCCAGCCCTTGCTTAAAAATCTTCATTGAGAATGAGTCTATCCATTACCTCCTGAGCAATTCACAGCTTGACCTGAACCCAAGTGGTCCATCCACACAAAACTGAGGCAACCTATGGAATGCAGTGAGCTGAAAGCTGTTTGTGACATTCTGCTCCTTGTGATGATGATGGGATGCACTTGGTTTTGCTGTTTTTATAGTTTTCTTTCTAAAACCTCATGACTTTGAAATTTCATCTCATGTTTTCAAAAAATATTAGAAAACCAGAATGCCATCTTTTGACTGTTCTTTATCTGCAACGACCCCTCTTTGATTGTTGAACAGAAATGGATTCAGTTCATCATCAAAGTCTAAATTAAAGATGGATAAACTGGGCTCTGGATACTCAAGTTTCCTTTTAAAGAGAAAAATATTTTGTACCTGGTCAGCCATGTCATAGCCATAGTCATAGTCAACTAGCATTTATTAAAGTGCCTAGGAGGATAGAGTGTTAAGCCTGGAGTCTGGAAGACCTGAGTTCAAATCTGACCTTACATATTTACTAACTGTGTTACTTTGGGCAAATCATTCAAATTCTCTCTCTCTCTGCCTCAGTTTCCTCAGGTATAAAATGGAGATACTAACAATACCTTTCTCATAGACTTGTGAGAATAAAATGAGATAATATATGTAAAGTGCTTAGCACAGTGTCTAGCACATAGTTGGCACTATATAAATGCACAGTGTCTAGCACATAGTTGGCACTATATAAATGCTCATTCCCTCCTCCCCCCCAACTAGGTGCCAAGTCATGAGCTAAGTACTGGGGGATAGAAAGACAAAAACACAATTGTTGCTCTCAAGAAGCTCCGAATCTAATAAGGAGACATGGAGACAATACAGACCACTTTGTACAAACAAGTTAAAACAGGATAAACTAGGGATCATCTCAGAGTGAAGGCACTAACAGTAAAGATGACTGGCAAAATCTACTTGCAATAGGTGGGACTCTAGCTGAGGCTAGTTCTTGTCAATGTTTGGTCAGGTACACCTTGGGCTAGGTGATCTTTGAAGTCCCTTTCAGCTCCTAAATTCTGAGATTCTGGAAAATGAGTATAATGTAGTCCTGCCCTCAAAGACTTGAAACTCTAGTCTGTGTGTGTGTTGGGGAGGGGGGGTGGGGGTGGAGAGAATATCAATATACAAAGTATTAATCTGTATTAGCAAATATTTATTAACCACCTACTGTAGGTAGGAATTGTGAAAGGCATTGGGGATTAAAAGATAAAAATGAAATTAGCCCTGCCCTCAAGAAGCTTACCTTCTCACAGAGAATAATAATACAAGACCAATATGTGTGTGTGTGTGTGTGTGTGTGTGTGTGTGTGTGTATGAAAAAGACAAAGGAAATATACAGAGGCAGTGTTCCAGCAGAGTTGGATCACTTTCAGGTGGAGGGATCAGGGAAGGTTGATTTTTATTATTTTCCAGCAGGTCTAACACAGTCATTTGGGGAAAGAAAACCCCAGAGAACAGTAGGGTATTGTCCTCTCTTGTTAAGGGTTATTTGCAAATCTAGAGCAAAGTTTGGCCCTCAGTAACATAGAGAAAGGGACATAGTTTGTCCTAGGGGTCTCTTTCAGCACTCTTTTCCTATTACCCTGAGGTTTCTACTCTGACTCAGGCATTTGTCTTTATGTCAGCAAACTCTACCTAGAATCATATGAGCTCTCTATTTAGCCTATTGAAGCTATGGAAGGGACCAGAGAGGTCTAGTTCAGCCTCTTACCCCACAGCAGGAATCCCCTCTATCACAACCCAGCAATCTCAGTTTCTGTATCTCTTGGTTAGTTGATAATGGTTTGATAGGTTACCTCTCCCTGGATATTTGCATTTTAATAGAGGACTGGAATGATAACACCACTAATAGCCACTCACATTTATAGAGCATTTTACCATTTGCTAAGTGCTCTCCTAAAGATACAAGTGAATGACTCCTCATAGATGAAATTTCAAACACCCTGAATGGCTTTGGGGTGGAGTAGGAGAAGGCAGCTGGGGGGTTTTTGTTTGTTTATTTATTTTTTGGTAGAGGAACAATTTTCAAATTACTCCCTGTAGCTATCTGATTACTCTACCTCTGCATAAGGCCTACTCTGCCAGAATTTAAAATATTTAATCTTCACTCGAATGCTAACTTTCTGAGGGCAGAAGGGTAATCTTCATTTTCCTGTGTCTGTTTCCCTTTGGAACACAAACTTACTTGAAAAAAAATATACTTTTTTTTTTAATAGAATAAGATAGGGCTAAGAACTGGACCTGTGAATTCATTGTTACAGAGAACTTCCATATGAGGAAATTCCCTCTACCGAAAAAGTCAGTCAGCACCTTCTCTGAAACACAGCCTTTTTTGAAATCAATTTTTTTTCAAATGAAGATCTGCCTTCTCTCTCTCCCATCTCCCCCACCACACACACACACACACACACACACACACACACACACACACACACAGAGAACAGAAAAAAAGCAAAATCCCTGTTACAAACAATTGCCATTTTGGGGGAGCCAGCTGGGGACAATTGGGGTTGCCCAGAGTCACAGCTAGGATCTGAGATCAGATTTGAACTCAAGTCCTCCAGACTCCAGACTCCAGACTCAGTATTCTATTCTCTATGCCACCTAGCTTTTTCAGTGTATAGTCTTAAACAGGGATTATTAGCCTTTGGCAGTCTAGTGAAAATGGACCCCCTTCTCTATGTAATGTTTTGGAATGCTTAAAATAAAGTACAAAAATTACAAAAGAAATGAATTATTTTGAAATATCATTATCAGAATTTAAAAAGGGGCAAAAAAACACAGAAAAGGTGCCTCCTTCAACGTCACACAGCCAGTATCAGAGACAAGCCTTGAATATCGGGTCTTCTTGGCTCTGGGGCTGATTTTCTCTCAATATGCAGTAACCACATATACATGTATAGTATTTCTGTAAATACAGTGATTGAAAGGGGAAAATGTGATTAAATTATATAAACCAGGGAAGGGAGTGTCAATTGGAAAGAAACTGGGCATAACCTTTGAGTAGGAAAGGCTGGCTCAGCTTTGGATACTTCCCTGAACCATGTTCCCCTTTGGAGCCCTCTGAGGCGGGTCCTTTCTTGCTCAGGGGCCTTAGAGACGTCCAAGGAGGCTTTGACAACAACAGCATGGCAAAGCTTTATCAAAGGGAGGAACAAAAGAGAACTGACAGATGATGCTGCCAGCCCGGCAGCAGCTAGGTTAGCTTTGTTCTGATGCCATTCTGTCAGGTTTAACAAGCAGATATTAAGAATAGTTTATAGAGTTGAGATGAAAGGTTGCCGGTGGAGAAGAGAGCTGCCAGTGGGCACTGCAAATCACAGTGTAGACCTTGGGTGTAGACTCTGCCACAACCGGCTGAGAGAAAAAGAGGGCTGATAGGGGAGCAGCTGCTTCCAACCCCTGCTACATTGCAAGACTTAATCATCTGGCACCCGAGAGTCTGGGGCTCCACCTGGAGAAAGGAACGGCAACTGGGAGTATTCTGGGTGTGAACCTCATCATTAGATTAGAAATAAGTGATGTGTGTGCAGGCATTGGTTCCTTGACTGGCCGCTCGCCTAGCGTGACTTCTCCCATCCGGAATGTTTTCGACTCAGCACAGACGGGATGATGAAAGCAATAAACGAGGGAAGAGGCTCAATAGAGATTACCATTTTTACAGAAGTGCTTGGGGATAGCTCAAGAAATGAGGTGAACATGAGGTAGAAAGGTGCTGCCTCTGCCCAGGTTATCCAACAGACGGCTGATGTTGCCCTAGGAAAGGGTGATTTAAAGCCGAGTGGTTTGTCTTGGCACGTAGGGCAAGCTGGTTTGAGCTCCTTTTGTTTTTTTAATCAATTCTCAATCACACTTAACCTTTGGTGAACCCCATGGTCTTTCTCAGTCACAATCTTTGAAATGTATATGTCAGGACATAATGAGGAGGCTGAGTATTTCCTCAGTATCTAATGGAAAGGGCCCAAGAAGCTGTAGCTCACACATTTTTTTTCTTTTCCTGTTAATTGCCACTTCTATGAATAAAATTAGTCAAGGATAACCATTTTATTGATTTGTTTTTAAAAATCCAAATTTTAAAACATTAACACATTTTCTAAATGTTTATGTACATTTTCGATTTTAGCCATGCACATTTTTGAGTAAGAGGCTGTTATGCCATTTAAACGAAAAATAAATAGGAAAAGCTGTTTCTCCATCCAAAATCATTAATGCAGCCTTACAGCTCTTCCATCAAGGAACATGATAATACTTTGCATTTAGGCAGCACTTTTTATCTAGGAAATCTCAAAAGCTTTTAACAAACATTAATCCCCATTACTATTGTTGCTGTGAGGTAAGCTTTATCTTCCTATTACAAGACTGAGAACCCTGGGCTATGGGAAATTAGGTGACTTACTCAAGGTCTTACAGAAATTAGTGTTGGATCAAGCCACCTCATGTACAATGGGCCTAGGGGACTAGGCCTGTCTGGATTTCATTACTCCAAGTCATACTTTGAGCTTTCTCCAGTTCTAATCAAAAGACTTTCTTCTGTGTGGTATATGTAGAAAGGGACTTTTTTTTCTTTTTTCTCTGTAAGGCTAAAAGTGATATGCCTTGTAGGTCTACTCCTTTCTACAGGTAAAGAAAATGAGATAGTTGTCTAGGGTTAAAAGCTACACAAGCCAGCATCAAGAGCCACATTTAGAAATCTCAACCCCTAAGTTTCCAAACCTGCCACTTAACCTACTATGCAAGGCTCTGTGATTTTTACATACACAGACTACCATTATAGTCCCCTATTTTGGGCAACACAGAATTGGTAAAGAAGTTTCTCTTGGAAAGTTTGAGGATTTTCAACAGTTTATTTTGAGATCCCTGAGGAGGAAGACCTAGGCTTTTTCCATTTCAAAAATGTCAGGCCTTTCTTCCTGTATCTAATTCAAACAGCTGAATTGTAATATGTCCTCTTCATGGACTCTTTCATTTCACACTAGGTGTTTTTCTAAGTATGAAAAAAAAACCACCTCATCTAAAATTAATTTTCTCACACACACTGAAAAGATGTCTAATAAGTTTCATTTACATACATCCTTACCTGAGGCCAAATGAGTTGTGAAAATCATATTGCATAATTCCTTCAGGCTGTTAGTAGGTGTTTTCTTTTCTAAGCAGAGATGAGGACGTTTTCAAAGAGATAGAGTTGGAACCAAAAAAAAGTATCAAATGCTTCAAAGCAACACAATGAAGGCTTTTTAAAAATTCTTTCTACATATTACACTTGAATGTCTACAAAACAAACAAATATGAAATTTAACACAATGATGGGATTGCAACAGGTGAACTCTAAGGTCATTTCTAGCTCTAAATGATATGATCCTATATTTGTTGTATGGAGGAGGTGACAACTGAGCTGGGTCTTGAAATTATAATATGGCAGTGACTAGGTGGCTCAATAGGGA